>NW_026108834.1:307015-614031 GCF_024516045.1 Bombus affinis
TCGCTACGCAGGCACGAAAGCTATAGCTTAACCTAAAACCAAGCCATCTTGCGTTCATTATTCGATATGGTGGCGACATACATCGAATTTGCGAACGTGTCGGATCGGTTGTAAGGTTGGACTAGATTTTTACGAGCGAGCGGAGCGGGCGAATAACGGTCATCATTTCCAAGCTATACATATACCTTATATTGCATTGCATTTGTTTCGTGTTATTACCTAATTTTGTCAGCCATTTCTGACATCAAATTGCACTTTACTATGTGGAAATAGTACTATTTATGTGAAACTATTCATAAACTGTAAACATTTGTCAGTAGGCAATTCGATAAAGACTTCCGGCTCCTCGGGCTGGTGCGAATATTTCAATGTCCGTATGTGCCAAACCGTTGGTTTGTGACACACCTTTACACGTCTCTCGCTCGCTACGCTCGCTCGAAAGCTATAGCTTAACCTAAAACCAAGCCATCTTGCGTTCATTATTCGATATGGTGGCGACATATTTCGAATTTGCGAACGTGTCGCATCGGTTGTGAGGTTCGACTAGATTTTTACGAGCGAGCGGAGCGAGCGAGCAACGATCTCAATTTCCAAGCTATACATATACCTTATATTGCCTTGCATATATTTCGTGTTATTACCTAATTTTGTCAGCCATTTCTGACATCAAATTGCACTTTACTATGTGGAAATAGTACTATTTATGTGAAACTATTCATAAACTGTAAACATTTGTCAGTAGGCAATTCGATAAAGACTTCCGGCTCCTCGGGCTGGTGCGAATATTTCAATGTCCGTATGTGCCAAACCGTTGGTTTGTGACACACCTTTAGGCGTCTCTCGCTCGCTGCGCTCGCTCGAAAGCTATAGCCTAACCTATAACCATACATCTTGCGTTCAGTAATCGATATGGTGGCGACATATTTCGAATTTGCGAACGTGTCGCATCGGTTGTGAGGTTGGACTAGATTTTTACGAGCGAGCGGAGCGAGCGAGCAACGGTGACAATTTCCAAGCTATACATATACCTTATATTGCATTGCATTTGTTTCGTGTTATTACCTAATTTTGTCAGCCATTTCTGACATCACATTGCACTTTACTATGTGGAAATAGTACTATTTATGTGAAACTATTCATAAACTGTAAACATTTGTCAGTAGGCAATTCGATAAAGCCTTCCGGCTCCTCGGGCTGTTGCGAATATTTCAATGTCCGAATGTGCCAAACCGTTGGTTTGTGACACACCTTTACACGTCTCTCGCTCGCTGCGCTCGCTCGAAAGCTATAGCTTAACCTAAAACCAAGCCATCTTGCGTTCATTATTCGATATGGTGGCGACATACATCGAATTTGCGAACGTGTCGGATCGGTTGTAAGGTTGGACTAGATTTTTACGAGCGAGCGGAGCGAGCGAATAACGGTCATCATTTCCAAGCTATACATATACCTTATATTGCATTGCATTTGTTTCGTGTTATTACCTAATTTTGTCAGCCATTTCTGACATCAAATTGCACTTTACTATGTGGAAATAGTACTATTTATGTGAAACTATTCATAAACTGTAAACATTTGTCTGTAGGCAATTCGATAAAGACTTCCGGCTCCTCGGGCTGGTGCGAATATTTCAATGTCCGTATGTGCCAAACCGTTGGTTTGTGACACACCTTTACGCGTCATTCGCTCGCTGCGTTCGCTCGAAAGCTATAGCCTAACCTAAAACCATACATCTTGCGTTCAGTAATCGATTTGGTGGCGACATATTTCGAATTTGCGAACGTGTCGCATCGGTTGTGAGGTTGGACTAGATTTTTACGAGCGAGCGGAGCGAGCGAGCAACGGTGACAATTTCCAAGCTATACATATACCTTATATTGCATTGCATTTGTTTCGTGTTATTACCTAATTTTGTCAGCCATTTCTGACATCACATTGCACTTTACTATGTGGAAATAGTACTATTTATGTGAAACTATTCATAAACTGTAAACATTTGTCAGTAGGCAATTCGATAAAGACTTCCGGCTCCTCGGGCTGGTGCGAATATTTCAGTATCCGTATTTGCCAAACCGTTGGTTTGTGACACACCTTTACAGGTCTCTCGCTCGCTACGCAGGCACGAAAGCTATAGCTTAACCTAAAACCAATCCATCTTGCGTTCAGTATTCGATATGGTGGTGACATATTTCGAATTTGCGAACGTGTCCCATCGGTTGTGAGGTTGGACTAGGTTTTTACGAGCGAGCGGAGCGAGCAAGCAACGATCACAATTTCCAAGCTATACATATACCTTATATTGCCTTGCATACATTTCATGTTATTACCTAATTTTGTCAGCCATTTCTGACATCAAATTGCACTTTACTATGTGGAAATAGTACTATTTATGTGAAACTATTCATAAACTGTAAACATTTGTCAGTAGGCAATTCGATAAAGACTTCCGGCTCCTCGGGCTGGTGCGAATATTTCAATGTCCGTATGTGCCAAACCGTTGGTTTGTGACACACCTTTACGCGTCTATCGCTCGCTGCGCTCGCTCGAAAGCTATAGCCTAACCTAAAACCATACATCTTGCGTTCAGTAATCGATTTGGTGGCGACATATTTCGAATTTGCGAACGTGTCGCATCGGTTGTGAGGTTGGACTAGATTTTTACGAGCGAGCGGAGCGAGCGAGCAACGGTGACAATTTCCAAGCTATACATATACCTTATATTGCATTGCATTTGATTCGTGTTATTACCTAATTTTGTCAGCCATTTCTGACATCAAATTGCACTTTACTATGTGGAAATAGTACTATTTATGTGAAACTATTCATAAACTGTATACATTTGTCAGTAGGCAATTCGATAAAGACTTCCGGCTCCTCGGGCTGGTGCGAATATTTCAATGTCCGTATGTGCCAAACCGTTGGTTTGTGACACACCTTTACGCGTCTCTCGCTCGCTGCGCTCGCTCGAAAACTATTGCCCAACCTAAAACCAATCCATCTTGCGTTCATTATTCGATATGGTGGCGACTTATTTCAAATTTGCGAACGTGTCGCATCGGTTGTGAGGTCGGACTAGATTTTTACGAGCGAGCGGAGCGAGCAAGCAACGATCACAATTTCCAAGCTATACATATACCTTATATTGCCTTGCATACATTTCGTGTTATTACCTAATTTTGTCAGCCATTTCTGACATCAAATTGCACTTTACTATGTGGAAATAGTACTATTTATGTGAAACTATTCATAAACTGTAAACATTTGTCAGTAGGCAATTCGATAAAGACTTCCGGCTCCTCGGGCTGGTGCGAATATTTCAATGTCCGTATGTGCCAAACCGTTGGTTTGTGACACACCTTTACGCGTCATTCGCTCGCTGCGCTCGCTCGAAAGCTATAGCCTAACCAAAACCATACATCTTGCGTTCAGTAATCGATTTGGTGGTGACATATTTCGAATTTGCGAACGTGTCGCATCGGTTGTGAGGTTGGACTAGATTTTTACGAGCGAGCGGAGCGAGCGAGCAACGGTGACAATTTCCAAGCTATACATATACCTTATATTGCATTGCATTTGATTCGTGTTATTACCTAATTTTGTCAGCCATTTCGGACATCACATTGCACTGTAGTATGTGGAAATAGTACTATTTATGTGAAACTATTCATAAACTGTAAACATTTGTCAGTAGGCAATTCGATAAAGACTTCCGGCTCCTCGGGCTGGTGCGAATATTTCAATGTCCGTATGTGCCAAACCGTTGGTTTGTGACACACCTTTACAGGTCTCTCGCTCGCTACGCTCGCTCGAAAGCTATAGCTTAACCTAAAACCAATCCATCTTGCGTTCAGTATTCGATATGGTGGTGACATATTTCGAATTTGCGAACGTGTCCCATCGGTTGTGAGGTTGGACTAGGTTTTTACGAGCGAGCGGAGCGAGCAAGCAACGATCACAATTTCCAAGCTATACATATACCTTATATTGCCTTGCATACATTTCGTGTTATTACCTAATTTTGTCAGCCATTTCTGACATCAAATTGCACTTTACTATGTGGAAATAGTACTATTTATGTGAAACTATTCATAAACTGTAAACATTTGTCAGTAGGCAATTCGATAAAGACTTCCGGCTCCTCGGGCTGGTGCGAATATTTCAATGTCCGTATGTGCCAAACCGTTGGTTTGTGACACACCTTTACGCGTCTATCGCTCGCTGCGCTCGCTCGAAAGCTATAGCCTAACCTAAAACCATACATCTTGCGTTCAGTAATCGATTTGGTGGCGACATATTTCGAATTTGCGAACGTGTCGCATCGGTTGTGAGGTTGGACTAGATTTTTACGAGCGAGCGGAGCGAGCGAGCAACGATTACAATTTCCAAGCTATACATACACCTTATATTGCCTTGCATTTGATTCGTGTTATTACCTAATTTTGCAGCCATTTTGGACATCACATTGCACTGTAGTATGTGGAAATAGTAGTATTTATGTGAAACTATTCATAAACTGTAAACATTTGTCAGTAGGCAATTCGATAAAGACTTCCGCCTCCTCGGGCTGGTGGGAATATTTCAATGTCCGCATGTGCCAAACCGTTGGTTTGTGACATACCTTTACACGTCTCTCGCTCGCTACGCTCGCTCGAAAGCTATAGCTTAACCTAAAACCAAGCCGTCTTGCGTTCATTATTCGATATGGTGGCGACATACATCGAATTTGCGAACGTGTCGGATCGGTTGTAAGGTTGGACTAGATTTTTACGAGCGAGCGGAGCGAGCGAATAACGGTCATCATTTCCAAGCTATACATATACCTTATATTGCATTGCATTTGTTTCGTGTTATTACCTAATTTTGTCAGCCATTTCTGTCATCAAATTGCACTTTACTATGTGGAAATAGTACTATTTATGTGAAACTATTCATAAACTGTAAACATTTGTCAGTAGGCAATTCGATAAAGACATCCGGCTACTCGGGCTGGTGCGAATATTTCAATGTCCGTATGTGCCAAACCGTTGGTTTGTGACACACCTTTACGCGTCTCTCGCTCGCTGCGCTCGCTCGAAAGCTATAGCCTAACCTAAAACCATACATTTTGCGTTCAGTAATCGATATGGTGGCGACATATTTCGAATTTGCGAACGTGTCGCATCGGTTGTGAGGTCGGACTAGATTTTTACGAGCGAGCGGAGCGAGCAAGCAACGATCACAATTTCCAAGCTATACATATACCTTATATTGCCTTGCATATATTTCGTGATATTACCTAATTTTGTCAGCCATTTCTGACATCACATTGCACTTTACTATGTGGAAATAGTACTCTTTATGTGAAACGATTCATAAACTGTAAACATTTGTCAGTAGGCAATTCGATAAAGACTTCCGGCTCCTCGGGCTGGTGGGAATATTTCAATGTCCGTATGTGCCAAAACGTTGGTTTGTGTCACACCTTTACACGTCTCTCGCTCGCTACGCTCGCTCGAAAGCTATAGCTTAACCTAAAACCAAGCCATCTTGCGTTCATTATTCGATATGGTGGCGACATACATCGAATTAGCGAACGTGTCGGATCGGTTGTGAGGTTGGACTAGATTTTTACGAGCGAGCGGAGCGAGCGAATAACGGTCATCATTTCCAAGCTATACATATACCTTATATTGCCTTGCATATATTTCGTGTTATTACCTAATTTTGTCAGCCATTTCTGACATCAAATTGCACTTTACCATGTGGAAATAGTACTATTTATGTGAAACTATTCATAAACTGTAAACATTTGTCAGTAGGCAATTCGATAAATACTTCCGGCTCCTCGGGCTGGTGCGAATATTTCAATATCCGTATTTGCCAAACCGTTGGTTTGTGACACACCTTTACAGGTCTCTCGCTCGCTACGCAGGCACGAAAGCTATAGCTTAACCTAAAACCAATCCATCTTGCGTTCAGTATTCGATATGGTGGTGACATATTTCGAATTTGCGAACGTGTCCCATCGGTTGTGAGGTTGGACTAGGTTTTTACGAGCGAGCGGAGCGAGCGAGCAACGATCACAATTTCCAAGCTATACATATACCTTATATTGCCTTGCATATATTTCGTGTTATTACCTAATTTTGTCAGCCATTTCTGACATCAAATTGCACTTTACTATGTGGAAATAGTACTATTTATGTGAAACTATTCATAAACTGTAAACATTTGTCAGTAGGCAATTCGATAAAGACTTCCGGCTCCTCGGGCTGGTGCGAATATTTCAATGTCCGTATGTGCCAAACCGTTGGTTTGTGACACACCTTTACGCGTCTCTCGCTCGCTGCGCTCGATCGAAAGCTATAGCCTAACCTATAACCATACATCTTGCGTTCAGTAATCGATATGGTGGCGACATATTTCGAATTTGCGAACGTGTCGCATCGGTTGTGAGGTTGGACTAGATTTTTACGAGCGAGCGGAGCGAGCGAGCAACGGTGACAATTTCCAAGCTATACATATACCTTATATTGCATTGCATTTGTTTCGTGTTATTACCTAATTTTGTCAGCCATTTCTGACATCACATTGCAATTTACTATGTGGAAATAGTACTATTTATGTGAAACTATTCATAAACTGTAAACATTTGTCAGTAGGCAATTCGATAAAGCCTTCCGGCTCCGCGGGCTGGTGCGAATATTTCAATGTCCGAATGTGCCAAACCGTTGGTTTGTGACACACCTTTACGCGTCCCTCGCTCGCTGCGCTCGCTCGAAAACTATTGCCCAACCTAAAACCAATCCATCTTGCGTTCATTATTCGATATGGTGGCGACTTATTTCAAATTTGCGAACGTGTCGCATCGGTTGTGAGGTCGGACTAGATTTTTACGAGCGAGCGGAGCGAGCAAGCAACGATCACAATTTCCAAGCTATACATATACCTTATATTGCATTGCACTTGTTTCGTGTTATTACCTAATTTTGTCAGCCATTTCGGACATCACATTGCACTGTAGTATGTGGAAATAGTACTATTTATGTGAAGCTATTCATAAACTGTAAACATTTGTCAGTAGGCCATAGGATAACGACTTCCGGCTCCTCGGGCTGGTGCGAATATTTCAATGTCCGTATGTGCCAAACCGTTGGTTTGTGACACACCTTTACGCGTCCCTCGCTCGCTGCGCTCGCTCGAAAACTATTGCCCAACCTAAAACCAATCCATCTTGCGTTCATTATTCGATATGGTGGCGACTTATTTCAAATTTGCGAACGTGTCGCATCGGTTGTGAGGTCGGACTAGATTTATACGAGCGAGCGGAGCGAGCGAGCAACGATCACAATTTCCAAGCTATACATATACCTTATATTGCATTGCATTTGTTTCGTGTTATTACCTAATTTTGTCAGCCATTTCTGACATCACATTGCACTTTACTATGTGGAAATAGTACTATTTATGTGAAACTATTCATAAACTGTAAACATTTGTCAGTAGGCAATTCGATAAAGACTTCCGGCTCCTCGGGCTGGTGGGAACATTTCAATGTCCCTATGTGCCAAACCGTTGGTATGTGACACACCATTTGACGGCTCTCGCTCGCTACGCTCGCTCGAAAGCTATAGCTTAACCTAAAACCAATCCATCTTGCGTTCAGTATTCGATATGGTTGTGACATATTTCGAATTTGCGAACGTGTCGCATCGGTTGTGACGTTGGACTAGATTTTTACGAGCGAGCGGAGCGAGCGAGCAACGATCACAATTTCCAAGCTATACATATACCTTATATTGCATTGCATTTGTTTCGAGTTATTACCTAATTTTGTCAGCCATTTCTGACATCACATTGCACTTTACTATGTGGAAATAGTACTATTTATGTGAAACTATTCATAAACTGTAAACATTTGTCAGTAGGCCATAGGATAACGACTTCCGGCTCCTCGGGCTGGTGCGAATATTTCAATGTCCGAATGTGCCAAACCGTTGGTTTGTGACACACCTTTACGCGTCCCTCGCTCGCTGCGCTCGCTCGAAAACTATTGCCCAACCTAAAACCAATCCATCTTGCGTTCATTATTCGATATGGTGGCGACTTATTTCAAATTTGCGAACGTGTCGCATCGGTTGTGATGTCGGACTAGATTTTTACGAGCGAGCGGAGCGAGCGAGCATCGATCACAATTTCCAAGCTAAACATATACCTTATATTGCATTGCATTTGTTTCGTGTTATTACCTAATTTTGTCAGCCATTTCTGACATCACATTGCACTTTACTATGTGGAAATAGTACTATTTATGTGAAACTATTCATAAACTGTAAACATTTGTCAGTAGGCAATTCGATAAAGACTTCCGGCTCCTCGGGCTGGTGCGAATATTTCAATGTCCGTATTTGCCAAACCGTTGGTTTGTGACACACCTTTACGCGACTCTCGCTCGCTGCGCTCGCTCGAAAGTTATAGCCTAACCTAAAACCATACATCCTGCGTTCAGTAATCGATATGGTGGCGATATATTTCGAATTTGCGAACGTGTCGCATCGGTTGTGAGGTTGGACTAGATTTTTACGAGCGAGCGGAGCGAGCGAGCAACGGTGACAATTTCCAAGCTATACATATACCTTATATTGCATTGCATTTGTTTCGTGCTATTACCTAATTTTGTCAGCCATTTCGAACATCACATTGCACTGTAGTATGTGGAAATAGTACTATTTATGTGAAGCAATTCATAAACTGTAAACATTTGTCAGTAGGCCATAGGATAACGACTTCCGGCTCCTCGGGCTGGTGCGAATATTTCAATGTCCGTATGTGCCAAACCGTTGGTTTGTGACACACCTTTACGCGTCCCTCGCTCGCTGCGCTCGCTCGAAAACTATTGCCCAACCTAAAACCAAACCATCTGGCGTTCATTATTCGATATGGTGGCGACTTATTTCAAATTTGCGAACGTGTCGCATCGGTTGTGAGGTCGGACTAGATTTATACGAGCGAGCGGAGCGAGCGAGCAACGATCACAATTTCCAAGCTATACATATACCTTATATTGCATTGCATTTGTTTCGTGTTATTACCTAATTTTGTCACCCATTTCGGACATCACATTGCACTGTAGTATGTGGAAATAGTACTATTTATGTGAAGCTACTCATAAACTGTAAACATTTGTCAGTAGGCCATAGGATAACGACTTCCTGCTCCTCGGGCTGGTGCGAATATTTCAATGTCCGTATGTGCCAAACCGTTGGTTTGTGACACACCTTTACGAGTCCCTCGCTCGCTGCGCTCGCTCGAAAACTATTGCCCAACCTAAAACCAATCCATCTTGCGTTCATTATTCGATATGGTGGCGACTTATTTCAAATTTGCGAACGTGTCGCATCGGTTGTGAGGTTGGACTAGATTTTTACGAGCGAGCGGAGCGAGCGAGCAAAGATCACAATTTCCAAGCTATACATATACCTTATATTGCATTGCATTTGTTTCGTGTTATTACCTAATTTTGTCAGCCATTTCGGACATCACATTGCACTGTAGTATGTGGAAATAGTACTATTTATGTGAAACTATTCATAAACTGTAAACATTTGTCAGTAGGCAATTCGATAAAGACTCCCGGCTCCTCGGGCTGGTGGGAATATTTCAATGTCCCTATGTGCCAAACCGTTGGTATGTGACACACCATTAGACGGCTCTCGCTCGCTACGCTCGCTCGAAAGCTATAGCTTAACCTAAAACCAATCCATCTTGCGTTCAGTATTCGATATGGTGGTGACATATTTCGAATTTGCGAACGTGTCGCATCGGTTGTGACGTTGGACTAGATTTTTACGAGCGAGCGGAGCGAGTGAGCAACGATCACAATTTCCAAGCTATACATATACCTTATATTGCATTGCATTTGCTTCGAGTTATTACCTAATTTTGTCAGCCATTTCTGACATCACATTGCACTTTACTATGTGGAAATAGTACTATTTATGTGAAACTATTCATAAACTGTAAACATTTGTCAGTAGGCAATTCGATAGACTTCCGGCTCCTCGGGCTGTTGCGAATATCTCAATGTCCGTATGTGCCAAACCGTTGGTTTGTGACACACCTTTACGCGTCTCTCGCTCGCTGCGCTCGCTCGAAAGTTATAGCCTAACCTAAAACCATACATCTTGCGTTCAGTAATCGATATGGTGGCGACATATTTCGAATTTGCGAACGTGTCGCATCGGTTGTGAGGTTGGACTAGATTTTTACGAACGAGCGGAGCGAGCGAGCAACGGTGTCAATTTCCAAGCTATACATATACCTTATATTGCATTGCATTTGTTTCGTGTTATTACCTAATTTTGTCAGCCATTTCGGACATCACATTGCACTGTAGTATGTGGAAATAGTACTATTTATGTGAAGCTATTCATAAACTGTAAACATTTGTCAGTAGGCCATAGGATAACGACTTCCGGCTCCTCGGGCTGGTGCGAATATTTCAATGTCCGAATGTGCCAAACCGTTGGTTTGTGACACACCTTTACGCGTCCCTCGCTCGCTGCGCTCGCTCGAAAACTATTGCCCAACCTAAAACCAAACCATCTGGCGTTCATTATTCGATATGGTGGCGACTTATTTCAAATTTGCGAACGTGTCGCATCGGTTGTGAGGTTGGACTAGATTTTTACGAGCGAGCGGAGCGAGCGAGCTACGGTGTCAATTTCCAAGCTATACATATACCTTATATTGCATTGCATTTGTTTCGTGTTATTACCTAATTTTGTCAGCCATTTCGGACATCACATTGCACTTTACTATGTGGAAATAGTACTATTTATGTGGAACTATTCATAAACTGTAAACATTTGTCAGTAGGAAATTCGATAAACACTTCCGGCTCCTCGGGCTGGTGCGAATATTTCAATGACCGTATGTGCCAAACCGTTGGTTTGTGACACACATTTACACGTCTCTCGCTCGCTACGCTCGCTCGAAAGCTATAGCTTAACCTAAAACCAAGCCATCTTGCGTTCAGTATTCGATACGGTGGTGACATATTTCGAATTTGCGAACGTGTCGCATCGGTTGTGAGGTTGGACTAGATTTTTACGAGCGAGCGGAGCGAGCGAGCAACGATCACAATTTCCAAGTTATACATATACATTATATTGCCTTGCATATATTTCGTGTTATTACCTAATTTTGTCAGCCATTTCTGACATCAAATTGCACTTTACTATGTGGAAATAGTACTATTTATGTGAAACTATTCATAAACTGTAAACATTTGTCAGTAGGCAGTTCGATAAAGACTTCCAGCTCCTCGGGCTGGTGCGAATATTTCAATGTCCGTATGTGCCAAACCGTTGGTTTGTGACACACCTTTACGCGTCTCTCGCTCGCTGCGCTCGCTCGAAAGCTATAGCCTAACCTAAAACCATACATCTTGCGTTCAGTAATCGATATGGTGGCGACATATTTCGAATTTGCGAACGTGTCGCATCGGTTGTGAGGTTGGACTAGATTTTTACGAGCGAGCGGAGCGAGCGAGCAACGGTGACAACTTCCAAGCTATACATATACCTTATATTGCATTGCATTTGTTTCGTGTTATTACCTAATTTTGTCAGCCATTTCGAACATCACATTGCACTGTAGTATGTGGAAATAGTACTATTTATGTGAAGCTATTCATAAACTGTAAACATTTGTCAGTAGGCCATAGGATAACGACTTCCGGCTCCTCGGGCTGGTGCGAATATTTCAATGTCCGTATGTGCCAAACCGTTGGTTTGTGACACACCTTTACGCGTCCCTCGCTCGCTGCGCTCGCTCGAAAACTATTGCCCAAGCTAAAACCAATCCATCTTGCGTTCATTATTCGATATGGTGGCGACTTATTTCAAATTTGCGAACGTGTCGCATCGGTTGTGAGGTTGGACTAGATTTTTACGAGCGAGCGGAGCGAGCGAGCAACGATCACAATTTCCAAGCTATACATATACCTTATATTGCCTTGCATATATTTCGTGTTATTACCTAATTTTGTCAGCCATTTCTGACATCAAATTGCACTTTACTATGTGGAAATAGTACTATTTATGTGAAACTATTCATAAACTGTAAACATTTGTCAGTAGGCAATTCGATAAGGACTTCCGGCTCCTCGGGCTGGTGCGAATATGTCAATGTCCGTATGTGCCAAACCGTTGGTTTGTGACACACCTTTACGCGTCTCTCGCTCGCTGCGCTCGCTCGAAAGCTATAGCCTAACCTAAAACCATACATCTTGCGTTCACTAATCGATATGGCGGCGACATATTTCGAATTTGCGAACGTGTCGCATCGGTTGTGAGGTTGGACTAGATTTTTACGAGAGAGCGGAGCGAGCGAGCAACGGTGACAACTTCCAAGCTATACATATACCTTATATTGCATTGCATTTGTTTCGTGTTATTACCTAATTTTGTCAGCCATTTCTGACATCACATTGCACTTTACTATGTGGAAATAGTACTATTTATGTGAAACTATTCATAAACTGTAAACATTTGTCAGTAGGCCATAGGATAACGACTTCCGGCTCCTCGGGCTGGTGCGAATATTTCAATGTCCGTATGTGCCAAACCGTTGGTTTGTGACACACCTTTACGCGTCCCTCGCTCGCTGCGCTCGCTCGAAAACTATTGCCCAACCTAAAACCAAACCATCTTGCGTTCATTATTCGATATGGTGGCGACTTATTTCAAATTTGCGAACGTGTCGCATCGGTTGTGAGGTCGGACTAGATTTATACGAGCGAGCGGAGCGAGCGAGCAACGATCACAATTTCCAAGCTATACATATACCTTATATTGCATTGCATTTGTTTCGTGTTATTACCTAATTTTGTCAGCCATTTCGGACATCACATTGCACTGTAGTATGTGGAAATAGTACTATTTATGTGAAGCTACTCATAAACTATAAACATTTGTCAGTAGGCCATAGGATAAATACTTCCGGCTCCTCGGGCTGGTGCGAATATTTCAATGTCCGTATGTGCCAAACCGTTGGTTTGTGACACACCTTTACGCGTCCCTCGCTCGCTGCGCTCGCTCGAAAACTATTGCCCAACCTAAAACCAATCCATCTTGCGTTCATTATTCGATATGGTGGCGACTTATTTCAAATTTGCGAACGTGTCGCATCGGTTGTGAGGTTGGACTAGATTTTTACGAGCGAGCGGAGCGAGCGAGCAAAGATCACAATTTCCAAGCTATACAAATACCTTATATTGCCTTGCATATATTTCGTGTTATTACCTAATTTTGTCAGCCATTTCTGACATCAAATTGCACTTTACTATGTGGAAATAGTACTATTAATGTGAAACTATTCATAAACTGTAAACATTTGTCAGTAGGCAATTCGATAAGGACTTCCGGCTCCTCGGGCTGGTGCGAATATTTCAATGTCCGTATGTGCCAAACCGTTGGTTTGTGACACACCTTTACGCGTCTCTCTCTCGCTGCGCTCGCTCGAAAGCTATAGCCTAACCTAAAACCATACATCTTGCGTTCACTAATCGATATGGCGGCGACATATTTCGAATTTGCGAACGTGTCGCATCGGTTGTGAGGTTGGACTAGATTTTTACGAGAGAGCGGAGCGAGCGAGCAACGGTGACAACTTCCAAGCTATACATATACCTTATATTGCATTGCATTTGTTTCGTGTTATTACCTAATTTTGTCAGCCATTTCTGACATCACATTGCACTTTACTATGTGGAAATAGTACTATTTATGTGAAACTATTCATAAACTGTAAACATTTGTCAGTAGGCAATTCGATAAAGACTTCCGGCTCCTCGGGCTGGTGCGAATATTTCAATGTCCGTATGTGCCAAACCGTTGGTTTGTGACACACCTTTACGCGTCCCTCGCTCGCTGCGCTCGCTCGAAAACTATTGCCCAACCTAAAACCAATCCATCTTGCGTTCATTATTCGATATGGTGGCGACTTATTTCAAATTTGCGAACGTGTCGCATCGGTTGTGAGGTTGGACTAGATTTTTACGAGCGAGCGGAGCGAGCGAGCAACGATCACAATTTCCAAGTTATACATATACCTTATATTGCCTTGCATATATTTCGTGTTATTACCTAACTTTGTCAGCCATTTCTGACATCAAATTGCACTTTACTATGTGGAAATAGTACTATTTATGTGAAACTATTCATAAACTGTAAACATTTGTCAGTAGGCAATTCGATAAGGACTTCCGGCTCCTCGGGCTGGTGCGAATATTTCAATGTCCGTATGTGCCAAACCGTTGGTTTGTGACACACCTTTACGCGTCTCTCGCTCGCTGCGCTCGCTCGAAAGCTATAGCCTAACCTAAAACCATACATCTTGCGTTCACTAATCGATATGGCGGCGACATATTTCGAATTTGCGAACGTGTCGCATCGGTTGTGAGGTTGGACTAGATTTTTACGAGAGAGCGGAGCGAGCGAGCAACGGTGACAACTTCCAAGCTATACATATACCTTATATTGCATTGCATTTGTTTCGTGTTATTACCTAATTTTGTCAGCCATTTCTGACATCACATTGCACTTTACTATGTGGAAATAGTACTATTTATGTGAAACTATTCATAAACTGTAAACATTTGTCAGTAGGCAATTCGATAAAGACTTCCGGCTCCTCGGGCTGGTGCGAATATTTCAATGACCGTATGTGCCAAACCGTTGGTTTGTGACACACATTTACACGTCTCTCGCTCGCTACGCTCGCTCGAAAGCTATAGCTTAACCTAAAACCAAGCCATCTTGCGTTCAGTATTCGATATGGCGCTGACATATTTCGAATTTGCGAACATGTCGCATCGGTTGTGAGGTTGGACTAGATTTTTACGAGCGAGCGGAGCGAGCGAGCAACGATCACAATTTCCAAGTTATACATATACCTTATATTGCCTTGCATATATTTCGTGTTATTACCTAATTTTGTCAGCCATTTCTGACATCACATTGCACTTTACTATGTGGAAATAGTACTATTTATGTGAAACTATTCATAAACTGTAAACATTTGTCAGTAGGCAATTCGATAAAGACTTCCGGCTCCTCGGGCTGGTGCGAATATTTCAATGTCCGTATTTGCCAAACCGTTGGTTTGTGACACACCTTTACGCGCCTCCCGCTCGCTGCGCTCGCTCGAAAGTTATAGCCTAACCTAAAACCATACATCTTGCGTTCAGTAATTGATATGGTGGCGATATATTTCGAATTTGCGAACGTGTCGCATCGGTTGTGAGGTTGGACTAGATTTTTACGAGCGAGCGGAGCGAGCGAGCAACGGTGACAATTTCCAAGCTATACATATACCTTATATTGCATTGCATTTGTTTCGTGTTATTACCTAATTTTGTCAGCCATTTCGAACATCACATTGCACTGTAGTATGTGGAAATAGTACTATTTATGTGAAGCTATTCATAAACTGTAAACATTTGTCAGTAGGCCATAGGATAACGACTTCCGGCTCCTCGGGCTGGTGCGAATATTTCAATGTCCGTATGTGCCAAACCGTTGGTTTGTGACACACCTTTACGCGTCCCTCGCTCGCTGCGCTCGCTCGAAAACTATTGCCCAAGCTAAAACCAATCCATCTTGCGTTCATTATTCGATATGGTGGCGACTTATTTCAAATTTGCGAACGTGTCGCATCGGTTGTGAGGTCGGACTAGATTTATACGAGCGAGCGGAGCGAGCGAGCAACGATCACAATTTCCAAGCTATACATATACCTTATATTGCATTGCATTTGTTTCGTGTTAATACCTAACTTTGTCAGCCATTTCTGACATCAAATTGCACTTTACTATGTGGAAATAGTACTATTTATGTGAAACTATTCATAAACTGTAAACATTTGTCAGTAGGCAATTCGATAAGGACTTCCGGCTCCTCGGGCTGGTGCGAATATTTCAATGTCCGTATGTGCCAAACCGTTGGTTTGTGACACACCTTTACGCGTCTCTCGCTCGCTGCGCTCGCTCGAAAGCTATAGCCTAACCTAAAACCATACATCTTGCGTTCACTAATCGATATGGCGGCGACATATTTCGAATTTGCGAACGTGTCGCATCGGTTGTGAGGTTGGACTAGATTTTTACGAGAGAGCGGAGCGAGCGAGCAACGGTGACAACTTCCAAGCTATACATATACCTTATATTGCATTGCATTTGTTTCGTGTTATTACCTAATTTTGTCAGCCATTTCTGACATCACATTGCACTTTACTATGTGGAAATAGTACTATTTATGTGAAACTATTCATAAACTGTAAACATTTGTCAGTAGGCAATTCGATAAAGACTTCCGGCTCCTCGGGCTGGTGCGAATATTTCAATGACCGTATGTGCCAAACCGTTGGTTTGTGACACACATTTACACGTCTCTCGCTCGCTACGCTCGCTCGAAAGCTATAGCTTAACCTAAAACCAAGCCATCTTGCGTTCAGTAATCGATATGGTGGCGACATATTTCGAATTTGCGAACGTGTCGCATCGGTTGTGAGGTTGGAATAGATTTTTACGAGCGAGCGGAGCGAGCGAGCAACGGTGACAACTTCCAATCTATACCTATACCTTATATTGCATTGCATTTGTTTCGTGTTATTACCTAATTTTGTCAGCCATTTCGGACATCACATGGCACTGTAGTATGTGGAAATAGTACTATTTATGTGAAGCTATTCATAAACTGTAAACATTTGTCAGTAGGCCATAGGATAACGACTTCCGGCTCCTCGGGCTGGTGCGAATATTTCAATGTCCGAATGTGCCAAACCGTTGGTTTGTGACACACCTTTAAGCGTCCCTCGCTCGCTGCGCTCGCTCGAAAACAATTGCCCAACCTAAAACCAATCCATCTTACGTTCATTATTCGATATGGTGGCGACTTATTTCAAATTTGCGAACGTGTCGCATCGGTTGTGAGGTCGGACTAGATTTTTACGAGCGAGCGGAGCGCGCGAGCAACGATCACAATTTCCAAGCTATACATATACCTTATATTGCATTGCATTTGTTTCGTGTTATTACCTAATTTTGTCAGCCATTTCTGACGTCACATTGCACTTTACTATGTGGAAATAGTACTATTTATGTGAAACTATTCATAAACTGTAAACATTTGTCAGTAGGCAATTCGATAGACTTCCGGCTCCTCGGGCTGGTGCGAATATCTCAATGTCCGTATGTGCCAAACCGTTGGTTTGTGACACACCTTTACGCGTATCTCGCTCGCTGCGCTCGCTCGAAAGTTATAGCCTAACCTAAAACCATACATCTTGCGTTCAGTAATCGATATGGTGGCGACATATTTCGAATTTGCGAACGTGTCGCATCGGTTGTGAGGTTGGACTAGATTTTTACGAGCGAGCGGAGCGAGCGAGCTACGGTGTCAATTTCCAAGCTATACATATACCTTATATTGCATTGCATTTGTTTCGTGTTATTACCTAATTTTGTCAGCCATTTCGGACATCACATTGCACTTTACTATGTGGAAATAGTACTATTTATGTGGAACTATTCATAAACTGTAAACATTTGTCAGTAGGCAATTCGATAAACACTTCCGGCTCCTCGGGCTGGTGCGAATATTTCAATGACCGTATGTGCCAAACCGTTGGTTTGTGACACACATTTACACGTCTCTCGCTCGCTACGCTCGCTCGAAAGCTATAGCTTAACCTAAAACCAAGCCATCTTGCGTTCAGTATTCGATACGGTGGTGACATATTTCGAATTTGCGAACGTGTCGCATCGGTTGTGAGGTTGGACTAGATTTTTACGAGCGAGCGGAGCGAGCGAGCAACGATCACAATTTCCAAGTTATACATATACATTATATTGCCTTGCATATATTTCGTGTTATTACCTAATTTTGTCAGCCATTTCTGACATCAAATTGCACTTTACTATGTGGAAATAGTACTATTTATGTGAAACTATTCATAAACTGTAAACATTTGTTAGTAGGCAATTCGATAAAGACTTCCAGCTCCACGGGCTGGTGCGAATATTTCAATGTCCGTATGTGCCAAACCGTTGGTTTGTGACACACCTTTACGCGTCTCTCGCTCGCTGCGCTCGCTCGAAAGCTATAGCCTAACCTAAAACCATACATCTTGCGTTCAGTAATCGATATGGTGGCGACATATTTCGAATTTGCGAACGTGTCGCATCGGTTGTGAGGTTGGACTAGATTTTTACGAGCGAGCGGAGCGAGCGAGCAACGGTGACAACTTCCAAGCTATACATATACCTTATATTGCATTGCATTTGTTTCGTGTTATTACCTAATTTTGTCAGCCATTTCTGACATCACATTGCACTTTACTATGTGGAAATAGTACTATTTATGTGAAACTATTCATAAACTGTAAACATTTGTCAGTAGGCAATTCGATAAAGACTTCCGGCTCCTCGGGCTGGCGCGAATATTTCAATGACCGTATGTGCCAAACCGTTGGTTTGTGACACACCTTTACACGTCTCTCGCTCGCTACGCTCGCTCGAAAGCTATAGCTTAACCTAAAACCAAGCCATCTTGCGTTCAGTATTCGATACGGTGGTGACATATTTCGAATTTGCGAACGTGTCGCATCGGTTGTGAGGTTGGACTAGATTTTTACGAGCGAGCGGAGCGAGCGAGCAACGATCACAATTTCCAAGTTATACATATACATTATATTGCCTTGCATATATTTCGTGTTATTACCTAATTTTGTCAGCCATTTCTGACATCAAATTGCACTTTACTATGTGGAAATAGTACTATTTATGTGAAACTATTCATAAACTGTAAACATTTGTTAGTAGGCAATTCGATAAAGACTTCCAGCTCCACGGGCTGGTGCGAATATTTCAATGTCCGTATGTGCCAAACCGTTGGTTTGTGACACACCTTTACGCGTCTCTCGCTCGCTGCGCTCGCTCGAAAGCTATAGCCTAACCTAAAACCATACATCTTGCGTTCAGTAATCGATATGGTGGCGACATATTTCGAATTTGCGAACGTGTCGCATCGGTTGTGAGGTTGGACTAGATTTTCACGACCGAGCGGAGCGAGCGAGAAACGGTGACAATTTCCAAGCTATACATATACCTTATATTGCATTGCATTTGTTTCGTGTTATTACCTAATTTTGTCAGCCATTTCTGACATCACATTGCACTTTACTATGTGGAAATAGTACTATTTATGTGAAACTATTCACAAACTGTAAACATTTGTCAGTAGGCCATAGGATAAAGACTTCCGGCTCCTCGGGCTGGTGCGAATATTTCAATGTCCGTATGTGCGAAACAGTTGGTTTGTGACACACCTTTACGCGTCCCTCGCTCGCTGCGCTCGCTCGAAAACTATTGCCCAACATAAAACCATACATCTTGCGTTCCGTAATCGATATGGTGGCGACATATTTCGAATTTGCGAACGTGTCGCATCGGTTGTGAGGTAGGACTAGATTTTTACGAGCGAGCGGAGCGAGCGAGCAACGGTGACAATTTCCAAGCTATACATATACCTTATATTGCATTGCATTTGTTTCGTGTTATTACCTAATTTTGTCAGCCATTTCGGACATCACATTGCACTGTAGTATGTGGAAATAGTACTATTTATGTGAAACTATTCATAAACTGTAAACATTTGTCAGTAGGCAATTCGATAAAGACTCCCGGCTCCTCGGGCTGGTAGGAATATTTCAATGTCCCTATGTGCCAAACCGTTGGTATGTGACACACCATTAGACGGCTCTCGCTCGCTACGCTCGCTCGAAAGCTATAGCTTAACCTAAAACCAATCCATCTTGCGTTCAGTATTCGATATGGTGGTGACATATTTCGAATTTGCGAACGTGTCGCATCGGTTGTGACGTTGGACTAGATTTTTACGAGCGAGCGGAGCGAGCGAGCTACGGTGTCAATTTCCAAGCTATACATATACCTTATATTGCATTGCATTTGTTTCGTGTTATTACCTAATTTTGTCAGCCATTTCGGACATCACATTGCACTTTACTATGTGGAAATAGTACTATTTATGTGGAACTATTCATAAACTGTAAACATTTGTCAGTAGGCAATTCGATAAACACTTCCGGCTCCTCGGGCTGGTGCGAATATTTCAATGACCGTATGTGCCAAACCGTTGGTTTGTGACACACATTTACACGTCTCTCGCTCGATACGCTCGCTCGAAAGCTATAGCTTAACCTAAAACCAAGCCATCTTGCGTTCAGTATTCGATACGGTGGTGACATATTTCGAATTTGCGAACGTGTCGCATCGGTTGTGAGGTTGGACTAGATTTTTACGAGCGAGCGGAGCGAGCGAGCAACGATCACAATTTCCAAGTTATACATATACATTATATTGCCTTGCATATATTTCGTGTTATTACCTAATTTTGTCAGCCATTTCTGACATCAAATTGCACTTTACTATGTGGAAATAGTACTATTTATGTGAAACTATTCATAAACTGTAAACATTTGTTAGTAGGCAATTCGATAAAGACTTCCAGCTCCACGGGCTGGTGCGAATATTTCAATGTCCGTATGTGCCAAACCGTTGGTTTGTGACACACCTTTACGCGTCTCTCGCTCGCTGCGCTCGCTCGAAAGCTATAGCCTAACCTAAAACCATACATCTTGCGTTCAGTAATCGATATGGTGGCGACATATTTCGAATTTGCGAACGTGTCGCATCGGTTGTGAGGTTGGACTAGATTTTTACGAGCGAGCGGAGCGAGCGAGCAACGGTGACAACTTCCAAGCTATACATATACCTTATATTGCATTGCATTTGTTTCGTGTTATTACCTAATTTTGTCAGCCATTTCTGACATCACATTGCACTTTACTATGTGGAAATAGTACTATTTATGTGAAACTATTCATAAACTGTAAACATTTGTCAGTAGGCAATTCGATAAAGACTTCCGGCTCCTCGGGCTGGCGCGAATATTTCAATGACCGTATGTGCCAAACCGTTGGTTTGTGACACACCTTTACACGTCTCTCGCTCGCTACGCTCGCTCGAAAGCTATAGCTTAACCTAAAACCAAGCCATCTTGCGTTCAGTATTCGATATGGCGGTGACATATTTCGAATTTGCGAACATGTCGCATCGGTTGTGAGGTTGGACTAGATTTTTACGAGCGAGCGGAGCGAGCGAGCAACGATCACAATTTCCAAGTTATACATATACCTTATATTGCCTTGCATATATTTCGTGATATTACCTAATTTTGTCAGCCATTTCTGACATCACATTGCACTTTACTATGTGGAAATAGTACTATTTATGTGAAACTATTCATAAACTGTAAACATTTGTCAGTAGGCAATTCGATAAAGACTTCCGGCTCCTCGGGCTGGTGCGAATATTTCAATGTCCGTATGTGCCAAACCGTTGGTTTGTGACACACCTTTACGCGTCCCTCGCTCGCTGCGCTCGCTCGAAAACTATTGCCCAACCTAAAACCAATACATCTTGCGTTCATTATTCGATATGGTGGCGACATATTTCGAATTTGCGAACGTGTCGCATCGGTTGTGAGGTTGGACTAGATTTTTACGACCGAGCGGAGCGAGCGAGAAACGGTGACAATTTCCAAGCTATACATATACCTTATATTGCATTGCATTTGTTTCGTGTTATTACCTAATTTTGTCAGCCATTTCTGACATCACATTGCACTTTACTATGTGGAAATAGTACTATTTATGTGAAACTATTCATAAACTGTAAACATTTGTCAGTAGGCAATTCGATAAAGACTCCCGGCTCCTCGGGCTGGTAGGAATATTTCAATGTCCCTATGTGCCAAACCGTTGGTATGTGACACACCATTAGACGGCTCTCGCTCGCTACGCTCGCTCGAAAGCTATAGCTTAACCTAAAACCAATCCATCTTGCGTTCAGTATTCGATATGGTGGTGACATATTTCGAATTTGCGAACGTGTCGCATCGGTTGTGACGTTGGACTAGATTTTTACGAGCGAGCGGAGCGAGTGAGCAACGATCACAATTTCCAAGCTATATATATACCTTATATTGCATTGCATTTGTTTCGTGTTATTACCTAATTTTGTCAGCCATTTCTGACATCACATTGCACTTTACTATGTGGAAATAGTACTATTTATGTGAAACTATTCACAAACTGTAAACATTTGTCAGTAGGCCATAGGATAAAGACTTCCGGCTCCTCGGGCTGGTGCGAATATTTCAATGTCCGTATGTGCGAAACCGTTGGTTTGTGACACACCTTTACGCGTCCCTCGCTCGCTGCGCTCGCTCGAAAACTATTGCCCAACATAAAACCATACATCTTGCATTCCGTAATCGATATGGTGGCGACATATTTCGAATTTGCGAACGTGTCGCATCGGTTGTGAGGTAGGACTAGATTTTTACGAGCGAGCGGAGCGAGCGAGCAACGGTGACAATTTCCAAGCTATACATATACCTTATATTGCATTGCATTTGTTTCGTGTTATTACCTAATTTTGTCAGCCATTTCGGACATCACATTGCACTGTAGTATGTGGAAATAGTACTATTTATGTGAAGCTATTCATAAACTGTAAACATTTGTCAGTAGGCCATAGGATAACGACTTCCGTCTCCTCGGGCTGGTGCGAATATTTCAATGTCCGTATGTGCCAAACCGTTGGTTTGTGACACACCTTTACGCGTCCCTCGCTCGCTGCGCTCGCTCGAAAACTATTGCCCAACCTAAAACCAATCCATCTTGCGTTCATTATTCGATATGGTGGCGACTTATTTCAAATTTGCGAACGTGTCGCATCGGTTGTGAGGTTGGACTAGATTTTTACGAGCGAGCGGAGCGAGCGAGCAACGATCACAATTTCCAAGCTATACATATACCTTATATTGCCTTGCATATATTTCGTGTTATTACCTAATTTTGTCAGCCATTTCTGACATCAAATTGCACTTTACTATGTGGAAATAGTACTATTTATGTGAAACTATTCATAAACTGTAAACATTTGTCAGTAGGCAATTCGATAAGGACTTCCGGCTCCTCCGGCTGGTGCGAATATTTCAATGTCCGTATGTGCCAAACCGTTGGTTTGTGACACACCTTTACGCGTCTCTCGCTCGCTGCGCTCGCTCGAAAGCTATAGCCTAACCTAAAACCATACATCTTGCGTTCACTAATCGATATGGCGGCGACATATTTCGAATTTGCGAACGTGTCGCATCGGTTGTGAGGTTGGACTAGATTTTTACGAGAGAGCGGAGCGAGCGAGCAACGGTGACAACTTCCAAGCTATACATATACCTTATATTGCATTGCATTTGTTTCGTGTTATTACCTAATTTTGTCAGCCATTTCTGACATCACATTGCACTTTACTATGTGGAAATAGTACTATTTATGTGAAACTATTCATAAACTGTAAACATTTGTCAGTAGGCAATTCGATAAAGACTTCCGGCTCCTCGGGCTGGTGCGAATATTTCAATGACCGTATGTGCCAAACCGTTGGTTTGTGACACACATTTACACGTCTCTCGCTCGCTACGCTCGCTCGAAAGCTATAGCTTAACCTAAAACCAAGCCATCTTGCGTTCAGTAATCGATATGGTGGCGACATATTTCGAATTTGCGAACGAGTCGCATCGGTTGTGAGGTTGGACTAGATTTTTACGAGCGAGCGGAGCGAGCGAGCAACGGTGACAACTTCCAAGCTATACATATACCTTATATTGCATTGCATTTGTTTCGTGTTATTACCTAATTTTGTCAGCCATTTCTGACATCACATTGCACTTTACTATGTGGAAATAGTACTATTTATGTGAAACTATTCATAAACTGTAAACATTTGTCAGTAGGCAATTCTATAAAGACTTCCGGCTCCTCGGGCTGGTGCGAATATTTCAATGACCGTATGTGCCAAACCGTTGGTTTGTGACACACCTTTACACGTCTCTCGCTCGCTACGCTCGCTCGAAAGCTATAGCTTAACCTAAAACCAAGCCATCTTGCGTTCAGTATTCGATATGGCGGTGAGATATTTCGAATTTGCGAACATGTCGCATCGGTTGTGAGGTTGGACTAGATTTTTACGAGCGAGCGGAGCGAGCGAGCAACGATCACAATTTCCAAGTTATACATATACCTTATATTGCCTTGCATATATTTCGTATTATTACCTAATTTTGTCAGCCATTTCTGACATCACATTGCACTTTACTTTGTGGAAATAGTACTATTTATGTGAAACTATTCATAAACTGTAAACATTTGTCAGTAGGCAATTCGATAAAGACTTCCGGCTCCTCGGGCTGGTGCGAATATTTCAATGACCGTATGTGCCAAACCGTTGGTTTGTGACACACCTTTACACGTCTCTCGCTCGCTACGCTCGCTCGAAAGCTATAGCTTAACCTAAAACCAAGCCATCTTGCGTTCAGTATTCGATATGGCGGTGACATATTTCGAATTTGCGAACATGTCGCATGGGTTGTGAGGTTGGACTAGATTTTTACGAGCGAGCGGAGCGAGCGAGCAACGATCACAATTTCCAAGTTATACATATACCTTATATTGCCTTGCATATATTTCGTGTTATTACCTAATTTTGTCAGCCATTTCTGACATCACATTGCACTTTACTATGTGGAAATAGTACTATTTATGTGAAACTATTCATAAACTGTAAACATTTGTCAGTAGGCAATTCGATAAAGACTTCCGGCTCCTCGGGCTGGTGCGAATATTTCAATGTCCGTATGTGCCAAACCGTTGGTTTGTGACACACCTTTACGCGTCCCTCGCTCGCTGCGCTCGCTCGAAAACTATTGCCCAACCTAAAACCAATCCATCTTGCGTTCATTATTCGATATGGTGGCGACATATTTCGAATTTGCAAACGTGTCGCATCGGTTGTGAGGTTGGACTAGATTTTTACGAGCGAGCGGAGCGAGCGAGAAACGATCACAATTTCCAAGCTAAACATATACCTTATATTGCATTGCATTTGTTTCGTGTTATTACCTAATTTTGTCAGCCATTTCTGACATCACATTGCACTTTACTATGTGGAAATAGTACTATTTATGTGAAACTATTCACAAACTGTAAACATTTGTCAGTAGGCCATAGGATAAAGACTTCCGGCTCCTCGGGCTGGTGCGAATATTTCAATGTCCGTATGTGCCAAACCGTTGGTTTGTGACACACCTTTACGCGTCCCTCGCTCGCTGCGCTCGCTCGAAAACTATTGCCCAACCTAAAACCATACATCTTGCGTTCCGTAATCGATATGGTGGCGACTTATTTCAAATTTGCGAACGTGTCGCATCGGTTGTGAGGTCGGACTAGATTTTTACGAGCGAGCGGAGCGAGCGAGCAACGGTGACAATTTCCAAGCTATACATATACCTTATATTGCATTGCATTTGTTTCGTGTTATTACCTAATTTTGTCAGCCATTTCTGACATCACATTGCACTGTAGTATGTGGAAATAGTACTATTTATGTGAAACTATTCATAAACTGTAAACATTTGTCACTAGGCAATTCGATAGACTTCCGGCTCCTCGGGCTGGTGCGAATATCTCAATGTCCGTATGTGCCAAACCGTTGGTTTGTGACACACCTTTACGCGTCTCTCGCTCGCTGCGCTCGCTCGAAAACTATTGCCCAACCTAAAACCAATACATCTTGCGTTCATTATTCGATATGGTGGCGACATATTTCGAATTTGCGAACGTGTCGCATCGGTTGTGAGGTTGGACTAGATTTTTACGACCGAGCGGAGCGAGCGAGAAACGGTGACAATTTCCAAGCTATACATATACCTTATATTGCATTGCATTTGTTTCGTGTTATTACCTAATTTTGTCAGCCATTTCTGACATCACATTGCACTTTACTATGTGGAAATAGTACTATTTATGTGAAACTATTCACAAACTGTAAACATTTGTCAGTAGGCCATAGGATAAAGACTTCCGGCTCCTCGGGCTGGTGCGAATATTTCAATGTCCGTATGTGCGAAACAGTTGGTTTGTGACACACCTTTACGCGTCCCTCGCTCGCTGCGCTCGCTCGAAAACTATTGCCCAACATAAAACCATACATCTTGCGTTCCGTAATCGATATGGTGGCGACATATTTCGAATTTGCGAACGTGTCCGCATCGGTTGTGAGGTAGGACTAGATTTTTACGAGCGAGCGGAGCGAGCGAGCAACGGTGACAATTTCCAAGCTATACATATACCTTATATTGCATTGCATTTGTTTTCGTGTTATTACCTAATTTTGTCAGCCATTTCGGACATCACATTGCACTGTAGTATGTGGAAATAGTACTATTTATGTGAAACTATTCATAAACTGTAAACATTTGTCAGTAGGCAATTCGATAAAGACTCCCGGCTCCTCGGGCTGGTAGGAATATTTCAATGTCCCTATGTGCCAAACCGTTGGTGTGTGACACACCATTAGACGGCTCTCGCTCGCTACGCTCGCTCGAAAGCTATAGCTTAACCTAAAACCAATCCATCTTGCGTTCAGTATTCGATATGGTGGGGACATATTTCGAATTTGCGAACGTGTCGCATCGGTTGTGACGTTGGACTAGATTTTTACGAGCGAGCGGAGCGAGTGAGCAACGATCACAATTTCCAAGCTATACATATACCTTATATTGCATTGCATTTGTTTCGTGTTATTACCTAATTTTGTCAGCCATTTCTGACATCACATTGCACTTTACTATGTGGAAATAGTACTATTTATGTGAAACTATTCACAAACTGTAAACATTTGTCAGTAGGCCATAGGATAAAGACTTCCGGCTCCTCGGGCTGGTGCGAATATTTCAATGTCCGTATGTGCGAAACCGTTGGTTTGTGACACACCTTTACGCGTCCCTCGCTCGCTGCGCTCGCTCGAAAACTATTGCCCAACATAAAACCATACATCTTGCGTTCCGTAATCGATATGGTGGCGACATATTTCGAATTTGCGAACGTGTCGCATCGGTTGTGAGGTAGGACTAGATTTTTACGAGCGAGCGGAGCGAGCGAGCAACGGTGACAATTTCCAAGCTATACATATACCTTATATTGCATTGCATTTGTTTCGTGTTATTACCTAATTTTGTCAGCCATTTCGGACATCACATTGCACTGTAGTATGTGGAAATAGTACTATTTATGTGAAGCTATTCATAAACTGTAAACATTTGTCAGTAGGCCATAGGATAACGACTTCCGGCTCCTCGGGCTGGTGCGAATATTTCAATGTCCGTATGTGCCAAACCGTTGGTTTGTGACACACCTTTACGCGTCCCTCGCTCGCTGCGCTCGCTCGAAAACTATTGCCCAACCTAAAACCAATCCATCTTGCGTTCATTAATCGATATGGTGGCGACTTGTTTCAAATTTGCGAACGTGTCGCATCGGTTGTGAGGTTGGACTAGATTTTTACGAGCGAGCGGAGCGAGCGAGCAACGATCACAATTTCCAAGCTATACATATACCTTATATTGCCTTGCATATATTTCGTGTTATTACCCAATTTTGTCAGCCATTTCTGACATCAAATTGCACTTTACTATGTGGAAATAGTACTATTTATGTGAAACTATTCATAAACTGTAAACATTTGTCAGTAGGCAATTCGATAAGGACTTCCGGCTCCTCGGGCTGGTGCGAATATTTCAATGTCCGTATGTGCCAAACCGTTGGTTTGTGACACACCTTTACGCGTCTCTCGCTCGCTGCGCTCGCTCGAAAGCTATAGCCTAACCTAAAACCATACATCTTGCGTTCACTAATCGATATGGCGGCGACATATTTCGAATTTGCGAACGTGTCGCATCGGTTGTGAGGTTGGACTAGATTTTTACGAGAGAGCGGAGCGAGCGAGCAACGGTGACAACTTCCAAGCTATACATATACCTTATATTGCATTGCATTTGTTTCGTGTTATTACCTAATTTTGTCAGCCATTTCTGACATCACATTGCACTTTACTATGTGGAAATAGTACTATTTATGTGAAACTATTCATAAACTGTAAACATTTGTCAGTAGGAAATTCGATAAAGACTTCCGGCTCCTCGGGCTGGTGCGAATATTTCAATGACCGTATGTGCTAAACCGTTGGTTTGTGACACACATTTACACGTCTCTCGCTCGCTACGCTCGCTCGAAAGCTATAGCTTAACCTAAAACCAAGCCATCTTGCGTTCAGTAATCGATATGGTGGCGACATATTTCGAATTTGCGAACGTGTCGCATCGGTTGTGAGGTTGGACTAGATTTTTACGAGCGAGCGGAGCGAGCGAGCAACGGTGACAACTTCCAAGCTATACATATACCTTATATTGCATTGCATTTGTTTCGTGTTATTACCTAATTTTGTCAGCCATTTCTGACATCACATTGCACTTTACTATGTGGAAATAGTACTATTTATGTGAAGCTATTCATAAACTGTAAACATTTGTCAGTAGGCCATAGGATAACGACTTCCGTCTCCTCGGGCTGGTGCGAATATTTCAATGTCCGTATGTGCCAAACCGTTGGTTTGTGACACACCTTTACGCGTCCCTCGCTCGCTGCGCTCGCTCGAAAACTATTGCCCAACCTAAAACCAATCCATCTTGCGTTCATTATTCGATATGGTGGCGACTTATTTCAAATTTGCGAACGTGTCGCATCGGTTGTGAGGTTGGACTAGATTTTTACGAGCGAGCGGAGCGAGCGAGCAACGATCACAATTTCCAAGCTATACATATACCTTATATTGCCTTGCATATATTTCGTGTTATTACCTAATTTTGTCAGCCATTTCTGACATCAAATTGCACTTTACTATGTGGAAATAGTACTATTTATGTGAAACTATTCATAAACTGTAAACATTTGTCAGTAGGCAATTCGATAAGGACTTCCGGCTCCTCCGGCTGGTGCGAATATTTCAATGTCCGTATGTGCCAAACCGTTGGTTTGTGACACACCTTTACGCGTCTCTCGCTCGCTGCGCTCGCTCGAAAGCTATAGCCTAACCTAAAACCATACATCTTGCGTTCACTAATCGATATGGCGGCGACATATTTCGAATTTGCGAACGAGTCGCATCGGTTGTGAGGTTGGACTAGATTTTTACGAGCGAGCGGAGCGAGCGAGCAACGGTGACAACTTCCAAGCTATACATATACCTTATATTGCATTGCATTTGTTTCGTGTTATTACCTAATTTTGTCAGCCATTTCTGACATCACATTGCACTTTACTATGTGGAAATAGTACTATTTATGTGAAACTATTCATAAACTGTAAACATTTGTCAGTAGGCAATTCGATAAAGACTTCCGGCTCCTCGGGCTGGTGCGAATATTTCAATGTCCGTATGTGCCAAACCGTTGGTTTGTGACACACCTTTACGCGTCCCTCGCTCGCTGCGCTCGCTCGAAAACTATTGCCCAACCTAAAACCAATCCATCTTGCGTTCATTATTCGATATGGTGGCGACATATTTCGAATTTGCAAACGTGTCGCATCGGTTGTGAGGTTGGACTAGATTTTTACGACCGAGCGGAGCGAGCGAGAAACGGTGACAATTTCCAAGCTATACATATACCTTATATTGCATTGCATTTGTTTCGTGTTATTACCTAATTTTGTCAGCCATTTCTGACATCACATTGCACTTTACTATGTGGAAATAGTACTATTTATGTGAAACTATTCACAAACTGTAAACATTTGTCAGTAGGCCATAGGATAAAGACTTCCGGCTCCTCGGGCTGGTGCGAATATTTCAATGTCCGTATGTGCGAAACAGTTGGTTTGTGACACACCTTTACGCGTCCCTCGCTCGCTGCGCTCGCTCGAAAACTATTGCCCAACATAAAACCATACATCTTGCGTTCCGTAATCGATATGGTGGCGACATATTTCGAATTTGCGAACGTGTCGCATCGGTTGTGAGGTAGGACTAGATTTTTACGAGCGAGCGGAGCGAGCGAGCAACGGTGACAATTTCCAAGCTATACATATACCTTATATTGCATTGCATTTGTTTCGTGTTATTACCTAATTTTGTCAGCCATTTCGGACATCACATTGCACTGTAGTATGTGGAAATAGTACTATTTATGTGAAACTATTCATAAACTGTAAACATTTGTCAGTAGGCAATTCGATAAAGACTCCCGGCTCCTCGGGCTGGTAGGAATATTTCAATGTCCCTATGTGCCAAACCGTTGGTGTGTGACACACCATTAGACGGCTCTAGCTCGCTACGCTCGCTCGAAAGCTATAGCTTAACCTAAAACCAATCCATCTTGCGTTCAGTATTCGATATGGTGGGGACATATTTCGAATTTGCGAACGTGTCGCATCGGTTGTGACGTTGGACTAGATTTTTACGAGCGAGCGGAGCGAGTGAGCAACGATCACAATTTCCAAGCTATACATATACCTTATATTGCATTGCATTTGTTTCGTGTTATTACCTAATTTTGTCAGCCATTTCTGACATCACATTGCACTTTACTATGTGGAAATAGTACTATTTATGTGAAACTATTCACAAACTGTAAACATTTGTCAGTAGGCCATAGGATAAAGACTTCCGGCTCCTCGGGCTGGTGCGAATATTTCAATGTCCGTATGTGCGAAACCGTTGGTTTGTGACACACCTTTACGCGTCCCTCGCTCGCTGCGCTCGCTCGAAAACTATTGCCCAACATAAAACCATACATCTTGCGTTCCGTAATCGATATGGTGGCGACATATTTCGAATTTGCGAACGTATCGCATCGGTTGTGAGGTAGGACTAGATTTTTACGAGCGAGCGGAGCGAGCGAGCAACGGTGACAATTTCCAAGCTATACATATACCTTATATTGCATTGCATTTGTTTCGTGTTATTACCTAATTTTGTCAGCCATTTCGGACATCACATTGCACTGTAGTATGTGGAAATAGTACTATTTATGTGAAGCTATTCATAAACTGTAAACATTTGTCAGTAGGCCATAGGATAACGACTTCCGGCTCCTCGGGCTGGTGCGAATATTTCAATGTCCGTATGTGCCAAACCGTTGGTTTGTGACACACCTTTACGCGTCCCTCGCTCGCTGCGCTCGCTCGAAAACTATTGCCCAACCTAAAACCAATCCATCTTGCGTTCATTATTCGATATGGTGGCGACTTGTTTCAAATTTGCGAACGTGTCGCATCGGTTGTGAGGTTGGACTAGATTTTTACGAGCGAGCGGAGCGAGCGAGCAACGATCACAATTTCCAAGCTATACATATACCTTATATTGCCTTGCATATATTTCGTGTTATTACCCAATTTTGTCAGCCATTTCTGACATCAAATTGCACTTTACTATGTGGAAATAGTACTATTTATGTGACACTATTCATAAACTGTAAACATTTGTCAGTAGGCAATTCGATAAGGACTTCCGGCTCCTCGGGCTGGTGCGAATATTTCAATGTCCGTATGTGCCAAACCGTTGGTTTGTGACACACCTTTACGCGTCTCTCGCTCGCTGCGCTCGCTCGAAAGCTATAGCCTAACCTAAAACCATACATCTTGCGTTCACTAATCGATATGGCGGCGACATATTTCGAATTTGCGAACGTGTCGCATCGGTTGTGACGTTGGACTAGATTTTTACGAGCGAGCGGAGCGAGCGAGAAACGATCACAATTTCCAAGCTAAACATATACCTTATATTGCATTGCATTTGTTTCGTGTTATTACCTAATTTTGTCAGCCATTTCTGACATCACATTGCACTTTACTATGTGGAAATAGTACTATTTATGTGAAACTATTCACAAACTGTAAACATTTGTCAGTAGGCCATAGGATAAAGACTTCCGGCTCCTCGGGATGGTGCGAATATTTCAATGTCCGTATGTGCCAAACCGTTGGTTTGTGACACACCTTTACGCGTCCCTCGCTCGCTGCGCTCGCTCGAAAACTATTGCCCAACCTAAAACCATACATCTTGCGTTCCGTAATCGATATGGTGGCGACTTATTTCAAATTTGCGAACGTGTCGCATCGGTTGTGAGGTCGGACTAGATTTTTACGAGCGAGCGGAGCGAGCGAGCAACGGTGACAATTTCCAAGCTATACATATACCTTATATTGCATTGCATTTGTTTCGTGTTATTACCTAATTTTGTCAGCCATTTCTGACATCACATTGCACTGTAGTATGTGGAAATAGTACTATTTATGTGAAACTATTCATAAACTGTAAACATTTGTCACTAGGCAATTCGATAGACTTCCGGCTCCTCGGGCTGGTGCGAATATCTCAATGTCCGTATGTGCCAAACCGTTGGTTTGTGACACACCTTTACGCGTCCCTCGCTCGCTGCGCTCGCTCGAAAACAATTGCCCAACCTAAAACCAATCCATCTTGCGTTCATTATTCGATATGGTGGCGACTTATTTCAAATTTGCGAACGTGTCGCATCGGTTGTGAGCTCGGACTAGATTTTTACGAGCGAGCGGAGCGAGCGAGCTACGATCACAATTTCCAAGCTATACATATACCTTATATTGCATTGCATTTGTTTCGTGTTATTACCTAATTTTGTCAGCCATTTCTGACATCACATTGCACTTTACTATGTGGAAATAGTACTATTTATGTGAAACTATTCATAAACTGTAAACATTTGTCAGTAGGCAATTCGATAGACTTCCGGCTCCTCGGGCTGGTGCGAATATCTCAATGTCCGTATGTGCCAAACCGTTGGTTTGTGACACACCATTACGCGTCTCTCGCTCGCTGCGCTCGCTCGAAAGTTATAGCCTAACCTAAAACCATACATCTTGCGTTCAGTAATCGATATGGTGGCGATATATTTCGAATTTGCTAACGTGTCGCATCGGTTGTGAGGTTGGACTAGATTTTTACGAGCGAGCGGAGCGAGCGAGCAACGGTGACAATTTCCAAGCTATACATATACCTTATATTGCATTGCATTTGTTTCGTGTTATTACCTAATTTTGTCAGCCATTTCGGACATCACATTGCACTGTAGTATGTGGAAATAGTACTATTTATGTGAAGCTAATCATAAACTGTAAACATTTGTCAGTAGGCCATAGGATAACGACTTCCGGCTCCTCGGGCTGGTGCGAATATTTCAATGACCGTATGTGCCAAACCGTTGGTTTGTGACACTCCATTACACGTCTCTCGCTCGCTCCGCTCGCTCGAAAGCTATAGCTTAACCTAAAACCAAGCCATCTTTCGTTCAGTATTCGATATGGCGGTGACATATTTCGATTTTGCGAACATGTCGCATCGGTTGTGAGGTTGGACTAGATTTTTACGAGCGAGCGGAGCGAGCGAGCAACGATCACAATTTCCAAGTTATACATATACCTTATATTGCCTTGCATATATTTCGTGTTATTACCTAATTTTGTCAGCCATTTCTGTCATCACATTGCACTTTACTATGTGGAAATAGTACTATTTATGTGAAACTATTCATAAACTGTAAACATTTGTCAGTAGGCAATTCGATAAAGACTTCCGGCTCCTCGGGCTGGTGCGAATATTTCAATGTCCGTATGTGCCAAACCGTTGGTTTGTGACACACCTTTACGCGTCCCTCGCTCGCTGCGCTCGCACGAAAACTATTGCCCAACCTAAAACCAATCCATCTTGCGTTCATTATTCGATATGGTGGCGACATATTTCGAATTTGCGAACGTGTCGCATCGGTTGTGAGGTTGGACTAGATTTTTACGAGCGAGCGCAGCGAGCGAGAAACGGTGACAAGTTCCAAGCTATACATATACCTTATATTGCATTGCATTTGTTTCGTGTTATTACCTAATTTTGTCAGCCATTTCTGACATCACATTGCACTTTACTATGTGGAAATAGTACTATTTATGTGAAACTATTCACAAACTGTAAACATTTGTCAGTAGGCCATAGGATAAAGACTTCCGGCTCCTCGGGCTGGTGCGAATATTTCAATGTCCGTATGTGCCAAACCGTTGGTTTGTGACACACCTTTACGCGTCCCTCGCTCGCTGCGCTCGCTCGAAATCTATTGCCCAACATAAAACCATACATCTTGCGTTCAGTAATCGATATGGTGGTGACATATTTCGAATTTGCGAACGTGTCGCATCGGTTGTGAGGTCGGACTAGATTTTTACGAGCGAGCGGAGCGAGCGAGCAACGATCACAATTTCCAAGCTATACATATACCTTATATTGCCTTGCATATATTTCGTGTTATTACCTAATTTTGTCAGCCATTTCTAACATCACATTGCACTTTACTATGTGGAAATAGTACTATTTATGTGAAACTATTCATAAACTGTAAACATTTGTCAGTAGGCAATTCGATAAAGACTTCCGGCTCCTCGGGCTGGTGCGAATATTTCAATGTCCGTATGTGCCAAACCGTTGGTTTGTGACACACCTTTACACGTCTCTCGCTCGCTACGCTCGCTCGAAAGCTATAGCTTAACCTAAAACCAAGCCATCTTGCGTTCAGTATTCGATATGGCGGTGACATATTTCGAATTTGCGAACATGTCGCATCGGTTGTGATGTTGGACTAGATTTTTACGAGCGAGCGGAGCGAGCGAGCAACGATCACAATTTCCAAGTTATACATATACCTTATATTGCCTTGCATATATTTCGTATTATTACCTAATTTTGTCAGCCATTTCTGACATCACATTGCACTTTACTTTGTGGAAATAGTACTATTTATGTGAAACTATTCATAAACTGTAAACATTTGTCCGTAGGCAATTCGATAAAGACTTCCGGCTCCTCGGGCTGGTGCGAATATTTCAATGACCGTATGTGCCAAACCGTTGGTTTGTGACACACCTTTACACGTCTCTCGCTCGCTACGCTCGCTCGAAAGCTATAGCTTAACCTAAAACCAAGCCATCTTGCGTTCAGTATTCGATATGGCGGTGACATATTTCGAATTTGCGAACATGTCGCATGGGTTGTGAGGTTGGACTAGATTTTTACGAGCGAGCGGAGCGAGCGAGCAACGATCACAATTTCCAAGTTATACATATACCTTATATTGCCTTGCATATATTTCGTGTTATTACCTAATTTTGTCAGCCATTTCTGACATCACATTGCACTTTACTATGTGGAAATAGTACTATTTATGTGAAACTATTCATAAACTGTAAACATTTGTCAGTAGGCAATTCGATAAAGACTTCCGGCTCCTCGGGCTGGGGGAATATTTCAATGTCCCTATGTGCCAAACCGTTGGTTTGTGACACACCATTACACGGCTCTCGCTCGCTACGCTCGCTCGAAAGCTATAGCTTAACCTAAAACCAATCCATCTTGCGTTCAGTATTCGATATGGTGGTGACATATTTCGAATTTGCGGACGTGTCGCATCGGTTGTGACGTTGGACTAGATTTTTACGAGCGAGCGGAGCGAGCGAGCAACGGTGACAATTTCCAAGCTATACATATACCTTATATTGCATTGCATTTGTTTCGTGTTATTACCTAATTTTGTCAACCATTTCTGACATCACATTGCACTTTACTATGTGGAAATAGTACTATTTATGTGAAACTATTCATAAACTGTAAACATTTGTCAGTAGGCAATTCGATAAAGACTTCCGGCTCCTCGGGCTGGGGGAATATTTCAATGTCCCTATGTGCCAAACCGTTGGTTTGTGACACACCATTACACGGCTCTCGCTCGCTACGCTCGCTCGAAAGCTATAGCTTAACCTAAAACCAATCCATCTTGCGTTCAGTATTCGATATGGTGGTGACATATTTCGAATTTGCGAACGTGTCGCATCGGTTGTGACGTTGGACTAGATTTTTACGAGCGAGCGGAGCGAGCGAGCAACGGTGACAATTTCCAAGCTATACATATACCTTATATTGCATTGCATTTGTTTCGTGTTATTACCTAATTTTGTCAGCCATTTCGGACATCACATTGCACTGTAGTATGTGGAAATAGTACTATTTATGTGAAACTATTCATAAACTGTAAACATTTGTCAGTAGCCAATTCGATAAAGACTTCCGGATCCTCGGGCTGGGGGAATATTTCAATGTCCCTATGTGCCAAACCGTTGGTTTGTGACACACCATTACACGGCTCTCGCTCGCTACGCTCGCTCGAAAGCTATAGCTTAACCTAAAACCAATCCATCTTGCGTTCAGTATTCGATATGGTGGTGACATATTTCGAATTTGCGAACGTGTCGCATCGGTTGTGAGGTTGGACTAGATTTTTACGAGCGAGCGCAGCGAGCGAGAAACGGTGACAATTTCCAAGCTATACATATACCTTATATTGCATTGCATTTGTTTCGTGTTATTACCTAATTTTGTCAGCCATTTCTGACATCACATTGCACTTTACTATGTGGAAATAGTACTATTTATGTGAAACTATTCACAAACTGTAAACATTCGTCAGTAGGCCATAGGATAAAGACTTCCGGCTCCTCGGGCTGGTGCGAATATTTCAATGTCCGTATGTGCCAAACCGTTGGTTTGTGACACACCTTTACGCGTCCCTCGCTCGCTGCGCTCGCTCGAAATCTATTGCCCAACATAAAACCATACATCTTGCGTTCAGTAATCGATATGGTGGTGACATATTTCGAATTTGCGAACGTGTCGCATCGGTTGTGAGGTCGGACTAGATTTTTACGAGCGAGCGGAGCGAGCGAGCAACGATCACAATTTCCAAGCTATACATATACCTTATATTGCCTTGCATATATTTCGTGTTATTACCTAATTTTGTCAGCCATTTCTAACATCACATTGCACTTTACTATGTGGAAATAGTACTATTTATGTGAAACTATTCATAAACTGTAAACATTTGTCAGTAGGCAATTCGATAAAGACTTCCGGCTCCTCGGGCTGGTGCGAATATTTCAATGTCCGTATGTGCCAAACCGTTGGTTTGTGACACACCTTTACACGTCTCTCGCTCGCTACGCTCGCTCGAAAGCTATAGCTTAACCTAAAACCAAGCCATCTTGCGTTCAGTATTCGATATGGCGGTGACATATTTCGAATTTGCGAACATGTCGCATCGGTTGTGAGGTTGGACTAGATTTTTACGAGCGAGCGGAGCGAGCGAGCAACGATCACAATTTCCAAGTTATACATATACCTTATATTGCCTTGCATATATTTCGTATTATTACCTAATTTTGTCAGCCATTTCTGACATCACATTGCACTTTACTTTGTGGAAATAGTACTATTTATGTGAAACTATTCATAAACTGTAAACATTTGTCAGTAGGCAATTCGATAAAGACTTCCGGCTCCTCGGGCTGGTGCGAATATTTCAATGACCGTATGTGCCAAACCGTTGGTTTGTGACACACCTTTACACGTCTCTCGCTCGCTACGCTCGCTCGAAAGCTATAGCTTAACCTAAAACCAAGCCATCTTGCGTTCAGTATTCGATATGGCGGTGACATATTTCGAATTTGCGAACATGTCGCATGGGTTGTGAGGTTGGACTAGATTTTTACGAGCGAGCGGAGCGAGCGAGCAACGATCACAATTTCCAAGTTATACATATACCTTATATTGCCTTGCATATATTTCGTGTTATTACCTAATTTTGTCAGCCATTTCTGACATCACATTGCACTTTACTATGTGGAAATAGTACTATTTATGTGAAACTATTCATAAACTGTAAACATTTGTCAGTAGGCAATTCGATAAAGACTTCCGGCTCCTCGGGCTGGGGGAATATTTCAATGTCCCTATGTGCCAAACCGTTGGTTTGTGACACACCATTACACGGCTCTCGCTCGCTACGCTCGCTCGAAAGCTATAGCTTAACCTAAAACCAATCCATCTTGCGTTCAGTATTCGATATGGTGGTGACATATTTCGAATTTGCGGACGTGTCGCATCGGTTGTGACGTTGGACTAGATTTTTACGAGCGAGCGGAGCGAGCGAGCAACGGTGACAATTTCCAAGCTATACATATACCTTATATTGCATTGCATTTGTTTCGTGTTATTACCTAATTTTGTCAACCATTTCTGACATCACATTGCACTTTACTATGTGGAAATAGTACTATTTATGTGAAACTATTCATAAACTGTAAACATTTGTCAGTAGGCAATTCGATAAAGACTTCCGGCTCCTCGGGCTGGGGGAATATTTCAATGTCCCTATGTGCCAAACCGTTGGTTTGTGACACACCATTACACGGCTCTCGCTCGCTACGCTCGCTCGAAAGCTATAGCTTAACCTAAAACCAATCCATCTTGCGTTCAGTATTCGATATGGTGGTGACATATTTCGAATTTGCGAACGTGTCGCATCGGTTGTGACGTTGGACTAGATTTTTACGAGCGAGCGGAGCGAGCGAGCAACGGTGACAATTTCCAAGCTATACATATACCTTATATTGCATTGCATTTGTTTCGTGTTATTACCTAATTTTGTCAGCCATTTCGGACATCACATTGCACTGTAGTATGTGGAAATAGTACTATTTATGTGAAACTATTCATAAACTGTAAACATTTGTCAGTAGCCAATTCGATAAAGACTTCCGGATCCTCGGGCTGGGGGAATATTTCAATGTCCCTATGTGCCAAACCGTTGGTTTGTGATACACCATTACACGGCTCTCGCTCGCTACGCTCGCTCGAAAGCTATAGCTTAACCTAAAACCAATCCATCTTGCGTTCAGTATTCGATATGGTGGTGACATATTTCGAATTTGCGAACGTGTCGCATCGGTTGTGACGTTGGACTAGATTTTTACGAGCGAGCGGAGCGAGCGAGCAACGGTGACAATTTCCAAGCTATACATATACCTTATATTGCATTGCATTTGTTTCGTGTTATTACCTAATTTTGTCAGCCATTTCTGACATCACATTGCACTTTACTATGTGGAAATAGTACTATTTATGTGAAACTATTCACAAACTGTAAACATTCGTCAGTAGGCCATAGGATAAAGACTTCCGGCTCCTCGGGCTGGTGCGAATATTTCAATGTCCGTATGTGCCAAACCGTTGGTTTGTGACACACCTTTACGCGTCCCTCGCTCGCTGCGCTCGCACGAAAACTATTGCCCAACCTAAAACCAATCCATCTTGCGTTCATTATTCGATATGGTGGCGACATATTTCGAATTTGCGAACGTGTCGCATCGGTTGTGAGGTTGGACTAGATTTTTACGAGCGAGCGCAGCGAGCGAGAAACGGTGACAAGTTCCAAGCTATACATATACCTTATATTGCATTGCATTTGTTTCGTGTTATTACCTAATTTTGTCAGCCATTTCTGACATCACATTGCACTTTACTATGTGGAAATAGTACTATTTATGTGAAACTATTCACAAACTGTAAACATTTGTCAGTAGGCCATAGGATAAAGACTTCCGGCTCCTCGGGCTGGTGCGAATATTTCAATGTCCGTATGTGCCAAACCGTTGGTTTGTGACACACCTTTACGCGTCCCTCGCTCGCTGCGCTCGCTCGAAATCTATTGCCCAACTTAAAACCATACATCTTGCGTTCAGTAATCGATATGGTGGTGACATATTTCGAATTTGCGAACGTGTCGCATCGGTTGTGAGGTCGGACTAGATTTTTACGAGCGAGCGGAGCGAGCGAGCAACGATCACAATTTCCAAGCTATACATATACCTTATATTGCCTTGCATATATTTCGTGTTATTACCTAATTTTGTCAGCCATTTCTAACATCACATTGCACTTTACTATGTGGAAATAGTACTATTTATGTGAAACTATTCATAAACTGTAAACATTTGTCAGTAGGCAATTCGATAAAGACTTCCGGCTCCTCGGGCTGGTGCGAATATTTCAATGTCCGTATGTGCCAAACCGTTGGTTTGTGACACACCTTTACACGTCTCTCGCTCGCTACGCTCGCTCGAAAGCTATAGCTTAACCTAAAACCAAGCCATCTTGCGTTCAGTATTCGATATGGCGGTGACATATTTCGAATTTGCGAACATGTCGCATCGGTTGTGATGTTGGACTAGATTTTTACGAGCGAGCGGAGCGAGCGAGCAACGATCACAATTTCCAAGTTATACATATACCTTATATTGCCTTGCATATATTTCGTATTATTACCTAATTTTGTCAGCCATTTCTGACATCACATTGCACTTTACTTTGTGGAAATAGTACTATTTATGTGAAACTATTCATAAACTGTAAACATTTGTCAGTAGGCAATTCGATAAAGACTTCCGGCTCCTCGGGCTGGTGCGAATATTTCAATGACCGTATGTGCCAAACCGTTGGTTTGTGACACACCTTTACACGTCTCTCGCTCGCTACGCTCGCTCGAAAGCTATAGCTTAACCTAAAACCAAGCCATCTTGCGTTCAGTATTCGATATGGCGGTGACATATTTCGAATTTGCGAACATGTCGCATGGGTTGTGAGGTTGGACTAGATTTTTACGAGCGAGCGGAGCGAGCGAGCAACGATCACAATTTCCAAGTTATACATATACCTTATATTGCCTTGCATATATTTCGTGTTATTACCTAATTTTGTCAGCCATTTCTGACATCACATTGCACTTTACTATGTGGAAATAGTACTATTTATGTGAAACTATTCATAAACTGTAAACATTTGTCAGTAGGCAATTCGATAAAGACTTCCGGCTCCTCGGGCTGGGGGAATATTTCAATGTCCCTATGTGCCAAACCGTTGGTTTGTGACACACCATTACACGGCTCTCGCTCGCTACGCTCGCTCGAAAGCTATAGCTTAACCTAAAACCAATCCATCTTGCGTTCAGTATTCGATATGGTGGTGACATATTTCGAATTTGCGGACGTGTCGCATCGGTTGTGACGTTGGACTAGATTTTTACGAGCGAGCGGAGCGAGCGAGCAACGGTGACAATTTCCAAGCTATACATATACCTTATATTGCATTGCATTTGTTTCGTGTTATTACCTAATTTTGTCAACCATTTCTGACATCACATTGCACTTTACTATGTGGAAATAGTACTATTTATGTGAAACTATTCATAAACTGTAAACATTTGTCAGTAGGCAATTCGATAAAGACTTCCGGCTCCTCGGGCTGGGGGAATATTTCAATGTCCCTATGTGCCAAACCGTTGGTTTGTGACACACCATTACACGGCTCTCGCTCGCTACGCTCGCTCGAAAGCTATAGCTTAACCTAAAACCAATCCATCTTGCGTTCAGTATTCGATATGGTGGTGACATATTTCGAATTTGCGAACGTGTCGCATCGGTTGTGACGTTGGACTAGATTTTTACGAGCGAGCGGAGCGAGCGAGCAACGGTGACAATTTCCAAGCTATACATATACCTTATATTGCATTGCATTTGTTTCGTGTTATTACCTAATTTTGTCAGCCATTTCGGACATCACATTGCACTGTAGTATGTGGAAATAGTACTATTTATGTGAAACTATTCATAAACTGTAAACATTTGTCAGTAGCCAATTCGATAAAGACTTCCGGATCCTCGGGCTGGGGGAATATTTCAATGTCCCTATGTGCCAAACCGTTGGTTTGTGACACACCATTACACGGCTCTCGCTCGCTACGCTCGCTCGAAAGCTATAGCTTAACCTAAAACCAATCCATCTTGCGTTCAGTATTCGATATGGTGGTGACATATTTCGAATTTGCGAACGTGTCGCATCGGTTGTGAGGTTGGACTAGATTTTTACGAGCGAGCGCAGCGAGCGAGAAACGGTGACAATTTCCAAGCTATACATATACCTTATATTGCATTGCATTTGTTTCGTGTTATTACCTAATTTTGTCAGCCATTTCTGACATCACATTGCACTTTACTATGTGGAAATAGTACTATTTATGTGAAACTATTCACAAACTGTAAACATTCGTCAGTAGGCCATAGGATAAAGACTTCCGGCTCCTCGGGCTGGTGCGAATATTTCAATGTCCGTATGTGCCAAACCGTTGGTTTGTGACACACCTTTACGCGTCCCTCGCTCGCTGCGCTCGCTCGAAATCTATTGCCCAACATAAAACCATACATCTTGCGTTCAGTAATCGATATGGTGGTGACATATTTCGAATTTGCGAACGTGTCGCATCGGTTGTGAGGTCGGACTAGATTTTTACGAGCGAGCGGAGCGAGCGAGCAACGATCACAATTTCCAAGCTATACATATACCTTATATTGCCTTGCATATATTTCGTGTTATTACCTAATTTTGTCAGCCATTTCTAACATCACATTGCACTTTACTATGTGGAAATAGTACTATTTATGTGAAACTATTCATAAACTGTAAACATTTGTCAGTAGGCAATTCGATAAAGACTTCCGGCTCCTCGGGCTGGTGCGAATATTTCAATGTCCGTATGTGCCAAACCGTTGGTTTGTGACACACCTTTACACGTCTCTCGCTCGCTACGCTCGCTCGAAAGCTATAGCTTAACCTAAAACCAAGCCATCTTGCGTTCAGTATTCGATATGGCGGTGACATATTTCGAATTTGCGAACATGTCGCATCGGTTGTGAGGTTGGACTAGATTTTTACGAGCGAGCGGAGCGAGCGAGCAACGATCACAATTTCCAAGTTATACATATACCTTATATTGCCTTGCATATATTTCGTATTATTACCTAATTTTGTCAGCCATTTCTGACATCACATTGCACTTTACTTTGTGGAAATAGTACTATTTATGTGAAACTATTCATAAACTGTAAACATTTGTCAGTAGGCAATTCGATAAAGACTTCCGGCTCCTCGGGCTGGTGCGAATATTTCAATGACCGTATGTGCCAAACCGTTGGTTTGTGACACACCTTTACACGTCTCTCGCTCGCTACGCTCGCTCGAAAGCTATAGCTTAACCTAAAACCAAGCCATCTTGCGTTCAGTATTCGATATGGCGGTGACATATTTCGAATTTGCGAACATGTCGCATGGGTTGTGAGGTTGGACTAGATTTTTACGAGCGAGCGGAGCGAGCGAGCAACGATCACAATTTCCAAGTTATACATATACCTTATATTGCCTTGCATATATTTCGTGTTATTACCTAATTTTGTCAGCCATTTCTGACATCACATTGCACTTTAGTATGTGGAAATAGTACTATTTATGTGAAACTATTCATAAACTGTAAACATTTGTCAGTAGGCAATTCGATAAAGACTTCCGGCTCCTCGGGCTGGGGGAATATTTCAATGTCCCTATGTGCCAAACCGTTGGTTTGTGACACACCATTACACGGCTCTCGCTCGCTACGCTCGCTCGAAAGCTATAGCTTAACCTAAAACCAATCCATCTTGCGTTCAGTATTCGATATGGTGGTGACATATTTCGAATTTGCGGACGTGTCGCATCGGTTGTGACGTTGGACTAGATTTTTACGAGCGAGCGGAGCGAGCGAGCAACGGTGACAATTTCCAAGCTATACATATACCTTATATTGCATTGCATTTGTTTCGTGTTATTACCTAATTTTGTCAACCATTTCTGACATCACATTGCACTTTACTATGTGGAAATAGTACTATTTATGTGAAACTATTCATAAACTGTAAACATTTGTCAGTAGGCAATTCGATAAAGACTTCCGGCTCCTCGGGCTGGGGGAATATTTCAATGTCCCTATGTGCCAAACCGTTGGTTTGTGACACACCATTACACGGCTCTCGCTCGCTACGCTCGCTCGAAAGCTATAGCTTAACCTAAAACCAATCCATCTTGCGTTCAGTATTCGATATGGTGGTGACATATTTCGAATTTGCGGACGTGTCGCATCGGTTGTGACGTTGGACTAGATTTTTACGAGCGAGCGGAGCGAGCGAGCAACGGTGACAATTTCCAAGCTATACATATACCTTATATTGCATTGCATTTGTTTCGTGTTATTACCTAATTTTGTCAACCATTTCTGACATCACATTGCACTTTACTATGTGGAAATAGTACTATTTATGTGAAACTATTCATAAACTGTAAACATTTGTCAGTAGGCAATTCGATAAAGACTTCCGGCTCCTCGGGCTGGGGGAATATTTCAATGTCCCTATGTGCCAAACCGTTGGTTTGTGACACACCATTACACGGCTCTCGCTCGCTACGCTCGCTCGAAAGCTATAGCTTAACCTAAAACCAATCCATCTTGCGTTCAGTATTCGATATGGTGGTGACATATTTCGAATTTGCGAACGTGTCGCATCGGTTGTGACGTTGGACTAGATTTTTACGAGCGAGCGGAGCGAGCGAGCAACGGTGACAATTTCCAAGCTATACATATACCTTATATTGCATTGCATTTGTTTCGTGTTATTACCTAATTTTGTCAGCCATTTCGGACATCACATTGCACTGTAGTATGTGGAAATAGTACTATTTATGTGAAACTATTCATAAACTGTAAACATTTGTCAGTAGCCAATTCGATAAAGACTTCCGGATCCTCGGGCTGGGGGAATATTTCAATGTCCCTATGTGCCAAACCGTTGGTTTGTGACACACCATTACACGGCTCTCGCTCGCTACGCTCGCTCGAAAGCTATAGCTTAACCTAAAACCAATCCATCTTGCGTTCAGTATTCGATATGGTGGTGACATATTTCGAATTTGCGAACGTGTCGCATCGGTTGTGACGTTGGACTAGATTTTTACGAGCGAGCGGAGCGAGCGAGCAACGGTGACAATTTCCAAGCTATACATATACCTTATATTGCATTGCATTTGTTTCGTGTTATTACCTAATTTTGTCAGCCATTTCTGACATCACATTGCACTTTACTATGTGGAAATAGTACTATTTATGTGAAACTATTCACAAACTGTAAACATTCGTCAGTAGGCCATAGGATAAAGACTTCCGGCTCCTCGGGCTGGTGCGAATATTTCAATGTCCGTATGTGCCAAACCGTTGGTTTGTGACACACCTTTACGCGTCCCTCGCTCGCTGCGCTCGCTCGAAATCTATTGCCCAACATAAAACCATACATCTTGCGTTCAGTAATCGATATGGTGGTGACATATTTCGAATTTGCGAACGTGTCGCATCGGTTGTGAGGTCGGACTAGATTTTTACGAGCGAGCGGAGCGAGCGAGCAACGATCACAATTTCCAAGCTATACATATACCTTATATTGCCTTGCATATATTTCGTGTTATTACCTAATTTTGTCAGCCATTTCTGACATCACATTGCACTTTACTATGTGGAAATAGTACTATTTATGTGAAACTATTCATAAACTGTAAACATTTGTCAGTAGGCAATTCGATAAAGACTTCCGGCTCCTCGGGCTGGTGCGAATATTTCAATGTCCGTATGTGCCAAACCGTTGGTTTGTGACACACCTTTACGCGTCTCTCGCTCGCTGCGCTCGCTCGAAAGCTATAGCCTAACCTAAAACCATACATCTTGCGTTCAGTAATCGATATGGTGGCGACATATTTCGAATTTGCGAACGTGTCGCATCGGTTGTGAGGTTGGACTAGATTTTTACGAGCGAGCGGAGCGAGCGAGCAACGATTACAATTTCCAAGCTATACATATACCTTATATTGCATTGCATTTGTTTCGTGTTATTACCTAATTTTGTCAGCCATTTCGGACATCACATTGCACTGTAGTATGTGGAAATAGTACTATTTATGTGAAACTATTCATAAACTGTAAACATTTGTCAGTAGGCAATTCGATAAAGACTTCCGGCTCCTCGGGCTGGGGGAATATTTCAATGTCCCTATGTGCCAAACCGTTGGTTTGTGACACACCATTACACGGCTCTCGCTCGCTACGCTCGCTCGAAAGCTATAGCTTAACCTAAAACCAATCCATCTTGCGTTCAGTATTCGATATGGTGGTGACCTATTTCGAATTTGCGAACGTGTCGCATCGGTTGTGACGTTGGACTAGATTTTTACGAGCGAGCGGAGCGAGCGAGCAACGGTGACAATTTCCAAGCTATACATATACCTTATATTGCATTGCATTTGTTTCGTGTTATTACCTAATTTTGTCAGCCATTTCTGACATCACATTGCACTTTACTATGTGGAAATAGTACTATTTATGTGAAACTATTCACAAACTGTAAACATTTGTCAGTAGGCCATAGGATAAAGACTTCCGGCTCCTCGGGCTGGTGCGAATATTTCAATGTCCGTATGTGCCAAACCGTTGGTTTGTGACACTCCTTTACGCGTCCCTCGCTCGCTGCGCTCGCTCGAAATCTATTGCCCAACATAAAACCATACATCTTGCGTTCAGTAATCGATATGGTGGCGACATATTTCGAATTTGCGAACGTGTCGCATCGGTTGTGAGGTTGGACTAGATTTTTACGAGCGAGCGGAGCGAGCGAGCAACGGTGACACCTTCCAAGCTATACATATACCTTATATTGCATTGCATTTGTTTCGTGTTATTACCTAATTTTGTCAGCCATTTCTGACATCACATTGCACTTTACTATGTGGAAATAGTACTATTTATGTGAAACTATTCATAAACTGTAAACATTTGTCAGTAGGCCATAGGATAAAGACTTCCGGCTCCTCGGGCTGGTGCGAATATTTCAATGTCCGTATGTGCGAAACAGTTGGTTTGTGACACACCTTTACGCGTCCCTCGCTCGCTGCGCTCGCTCGAAAACTATTGCGCAACATAAAACCATACATCTTGCGTTCCGTAATCGATATGGTGGCGACATATTTCGAATTTGCGAACGTGTCGCATCGGTTGTGAGGTAGGACTAGATTTTTACGAGCGAGCGGAGCGAGCGAGCAACGGTGACAATTTCCAAGCTATACATATACCTTATATTGCATTGCATTTGTTTCGTGTTATTACCTAATTTTGTCAGCCATTTCGGACATCACATTGCACTGTAGTATGTGGAAATAGTACTATTTATGTGAAACTATTCATAAACTGTAAACATTTGTCAGTAGGCAATTCGATAAAGACTCCCGGCTCCTCGGGCTGGTAGGAATATTTCAATGTCCCTATGTGCCAAACCGTTGGTATGTGACACACCATTAGACGGCTCTCGCTCGCTACGCTCGCTCGAAAGCTATAGCTTAACCTAAAACCAATCCATCTTGCGTTCAGTATTCGTTATGGTGGTGACATATTTCGAATTTGCGAACGTGTCGCATCGGTTGTGACGTTGGACTAGATTTTTACGAGCGAGCGGAGCGAGTGAGCAACGATCACAATTTCCAAGCTATACATATACCTTATATTGCATTGCATTTGTTTCGTGTTATTACCTAATTTTGTCAGCCATTTCTGACATCACATTGCACTTTACTATGTGGAAATAGTACTATTTATGTGAAACTATTCACAAACTGTAAACATTTGTCAGTAGGCCATAGGATAAAGACTTCCGGCTCCTCGGGCTGGTGCGAATATTTCAATGTCCGTATGTGCGAAACCGTTGGTTTGTGACACACCTTTACGCGTCCCTCGCTCGCTGCGCTCGCTCGAAAACTACTGCCCAACATAAAACCATACATCTTGCGTTCCGTAATCGATATGGTGGCGACATATTTCGAATTTGCGAACGTGTCGCATCGGTTGTGAGGTAGGACTAGATTTTTACGAGCGAGCGGAGCGAGCGAGCAACGGTGACAATTTCCAAGCTATACATATACCTTATATTGCATTGCATTTGTTTCGTGTTATTACCTAATTTTGTCAGCCATTTCGGACATCACATTGCACTGTAGTATGTGGAAATAGTACTATTTATGTGAAGCTATTCATAAACTGTAAACATTTGTCAGTAGGCCATAGGATAACGACTTCCGGCTCCTCGGGCTGGTGCGAATATTTCAATGTCCGTATGTGCCAAACCGTTGGTTTGTGACACACCTTTACGCGTCCCTCGCTCGCTGCGCTCGCTCGAAAACTATTGCCCAACCTAAAACCAATCCATCTTGCGTTCATTATTCGATATGGTGGCGACTTATTTCAAATTTGCGAATGTGTCGCATCGGTTGTGAGGTTGGACTAGATTTTTACGAGCGAGCGGAGCGAGCGAGCAACGATCACAATTTCCAAGCTATACATATACCTTATATTGCCTTGCATATATTTCGTGTTATTACCTAATTTTGTCAGCCATTTCTGACATCAAATTGCACTTTACTATGTGGAAATAGTACTATTTATGTGAAACTATTCGTAAACTGTAAACATTTGTCAGTAGGCAATTCGATAAGGACTTCCGGCTCCTCGGGCTGGTGCGAATATTTCAATGTCCGTATGTGCCAAACCGTTGGTTTGTGACACACCTTTACGCGTCTCTCGCTCGCTGCGCTCGCTCGAAAGCTATAGCCTAACCTAAAACCATACATCTTGCGTTCACTAATCGATATGGCGGCGACATATTTCGAATTTGCGAACGTGTCGCATCGGTTGTGAGGTTGGACTAGATTTTTACGAGAGAGCGGAGCGAGCGAGCAACGGTGACAACTTCCAAGCTATACATATACCTTATACTGCATTGCATTTGTTTCGTGTTATTACCTAATTTTGTCAGCCATTTCTGACATCACATTGCACTTTACTATGTGGAAATAGTACTATTTATGTGAAACTATTCTTAAACTGTAAACATTTGTCAGTAGGCAATTCGATAAAGACTTCCGGCTCCTCGGGCTGGTGCGAATATTTCAATGACCGTATGTGCCAAACCGTTGGTTTGTGACACACATTTACACGTCTCTCGCTCGCTACGCTCGCTCGAAAGCTATAGCTTAACCTAAAACCAAGCCATCTTGCGTTCAGTAATCGATATGGTGGCGACATATTTCGAATTTGCGAACGTGTCGCATCGGTTGTGAGGTTGGACTAGATTTTTACGAGCGAGCGGAGCGAGCGAGCAACGGTGACAACTTCTAAGCTATACATATACCTTATATTGCATTGCATTTGTTTCGTGTTATTACCTAATTTTGTCAGCCATTTCTGACATCACATTGCACTTTACTATGTGGAAATAGTACTATTTATGTGAAACTATTCATAAACTGTAAACATTTGTCAGTAGGCAATTCTATAAAGACTTCCGGCTCCTCGGGCTGGTGCGAATATTTCAATGACCGTATGTGCCAAACCGTTGGTTTGTGACACACCTTTACACGTCTCTCGCTCGCTACGCTCGCTCGAAAGCTATAGCTTAACCTAAAACCAAGCCATCTTGCGTTCAGTATTCGATATGGCGGTGACATATTTCGAATTTGCGAACATGTCGCATCGGTTGTGAGGTTGGACTAGATTTTTACGAGCGAGCGGAGCGAGCGAGCAACGATCACAATTTCCAAGTTATACATATACCTTATATTGCCTTGCATATATTTCGTATTATTACCTAATTTTGTCAGCCATTTCTGACATCACATTGCACTTTACTTTGTGGAAATAGTACTATTTATGTGAAACTATTCATAAACTGTAAACATTTGTCAGTAGGCAATTCGATAAAGACTTCCGGCTCCTCGGGCTGGTGCGAATATTTCAATGACCGTATGTGCCAAACCGTTGGTTTGTGACACACCTTTACACGTCTCTCGCTCGCTACGCTCGCTCGAAAGCTATAGCTTAACCCAAAACCAAGCCATCTTGCGTTCAGTATTCGATATGGCGGTGACATATTTCGAATTTGCGAACATGTCGCATGGGTTGTGAGGTTGGACTAGATTTTTACGAGCGAGCGGAGCGAGCGAGCAACGATCACAATTTCCAAGTTATACATATACCTTATATTGCCTTGCATATATTTCGTGTTATTACCTAATTTTGTCAGCCATTTCTGACATCACATTGCACTTTACTATGTGGAAATAGTACTATTTATGTGAAACTATTCATAAACTGTAAACATTTGTCAGTAGGCAATTCGATAAAGACTTCCGGCTCCTCGGGCTGGTGCGAATATTTCAATGTCCGTATGTGCCAAACCGTTGGTTTGTGACACACCTTTACGCGTCCCTCGCTCGCTGCGCTCGCTCGAAAACTATTGCCCAACCTAAAACCAATCCATCTTGCGTTCATTATTCGATATGGTGGCGACATATTTCGAATTTGCAAACGTGTCGCATCGGTTGTGAGGTTGGACTAGATTTTTACGAGCGAGCGGAGCGAGCGAGAAACGATCATAATTTCCAAGCTAAACATATACCTTATATTGCATTGCATTTGTTTCGTGTTATTACCTAATTTTGTCAGCCATTTCTGACATCACATTGCACTTTACTATGTGGAAATAGTACTATTTATGTGAAACTATTCACAAACTGTAAACATTTGTCAGTAGGCCATAGGATAAAGACTTCCGGCTCCTCGGGCTGGTGCGAATATTTCAATGTCCGTATGTGCCAAACCGTTGGTTTGTGACACACCTTTACGCGTCCCTCGCTCGCTGCGCTCGCTCGAAAACTATTGCCCAACCTAAAACCATACATCTTGCGTTCCGTAATCGATATGGTGGCGACTTATTTCAAATTTGCGAACGTGTCGCATCGGTTGTGAGGTCGGACTAGATTTTTACGAGCGAGCGGAGCGAGCGAGCAACGGTGACAATTTCCAAGCTATACATATACCTTATATTGCATTGCATTTGTTTCGTGTTATTACCTAATTTTGTCAGCCATTTCTGACATCACATTGCACTGTAGTATGTGGAAATAGTACTATTTATGTGAAACTATTCATAAACTGTAAACATTTGTCACTAGGCAATTCGATAGACTTCCGGCTCCTCGGGCTGGTGCGAATATCTCAATGTCCGTATGTGCCAAACCGTTGGTTTGTGACACACCTTTACGCGACTCTCGCTCGCTGCGCTCGCTCGAAAACTATTGCCCAACCTAAAACCAATACATCTTGCGTTCATTATTCGATATGGTGGCGACATATTTCGAATTTGCGAACGTGTCGCATCGGTTGTGAGGTTGGACTAGATTTTTACGACCGAGCGGAGCGAGCGAGAAACGGTGACAATTTCCAAGCTATACATATACCTTATATTGCATTGCATTTGTTTCGTGTTATTACCTAATTTTGTCAGCCATTTCTGACATCACATTGCACTTTACTTTGTGGAAATAGTACTATTTATGTGAAACTATTCATAAACTGTAAACATTTGTCAGTAGGCAATTCGACAAAGACTCCCGGCACCTCGGGCTGGTGCGAATATTTCAATGTCCCTATGTGCCAAACCGTTGGTATGTGACACACCATTAGACGGCTCTCGCTCGCTACGCTCGCTAGAAAGCTATAGCTTAACCTAAAACCAATCCATCTTGCGTTCAGTATTCGATATGGTGGTGACATATTTCGAATTTGCGAACGTGTCGCATCGGTTGTGACGTTGGACTAGATTTTTACGAGCGAGCGGAGCGAGTGAGCAACGATCACAATTTCCAAGCTATACATATACCTTATATTGCATTGCATTTGTTTCGTGTTATTACCTAATTTTGTCAGCCATTTCTGACATCACATTGCACTTTACTATGTGGAAATAGTACTATTTATGTGAAACTATTCACAAACTGTAAACATTTGTCAGTAGGCCATAGGATAAAGACTTCCGGCTCCTCGGGCTGGTGCGAATATTTCAATGTCCGTATGTGCGAAACCGTTGGTTTGTGACACACCTTTACGCGTCCCTCGCTCGCTGCGCTCGCTCGAAAACTATTGCCCAACATAAAACCATACATCTTGCGTTCCGTAATCGATATGGTGGCGACATATTTCGAATTTGCGAACGTGTCGCATCGGTTGTGAGGTAGGACTAGATTTTTACGAGCGAGCGGAGCGAGCGAGCAACGGTGACAATTTCCAAGCTATACATATACCTTATATTGCATTGCATTTGTTTCGTGTTATTACCTAATTTTGTCAGCCATTTCGGACATCACATTGCACTGTAGTATGTGGAAATAGTACTATTTATGTGAAGCTATTCATAAACTGTAAACATTTGTCAGTAGGCCATAGGATAACGACTTCCGGCTCCTCGGGCTGGTGCGAATATTTCAATGTCCGTATGTGCCAAACCGTTGGTTTGTGACACACCTTTACGCGTCCCTCGCTCGCTGCGCTCGCTCGAAAACTATTGCCCAACCTAAAACCAATCCATCTTGCGTTCATTATTCGATATGGTGGCGACTTATTTCAAATTTGCGAACGTGTCGCATCGGTTGTGAGGTTGGACTAGATTTTTACGAGCGAGCGGAGCGAGCGAGCAACGATCACAATTTCCAAGCTATACATATACCTTATATTGCCTTGCATATATTTCGTGTTATTACCCAATTTTGTCAGCCATTTCTGACATCAAATTGCACTTTACTATGTGGAAATAGTACTATTTATGTGAAACTATTCATAAACTGTAAACATTTGTCAGTAGGCAATTCGATAAGGACTTCCGGCTCCTCGGGCTGGTGCGAATATTTCAATGTCCGTATGTGCCAAACCGTTGGTTTGTGACACACCTTTACGCGTCTCTCGCTCGCTGCGCTCGCTCGAAAGCTATAGCCTAACCTAAAACCATACATCTTGCGTTCACTAATCGATATGGCGGCGACATATTTCGAATTTGCGAACGTGTCGCATCGGTTGTGAGGTTGGACTAGATTTTTACGAGAGAGCGGAGCGAGCGAGCAACGGTGACAACTTCCAAGCTATACATATACCTTATATTGCATTGCATTTGTTTCGTGTTATTACCTAATTTTGTCAGCCATTTCTGACATCACATTGCACTTTACTATGTGGAAATAGTACTATTTATGTGAAACTATTCATAAACTGTAAACATTTGTCAGTAGGCAATTCGATAAAGACTTCCGGCTCCTCGGGCTGGTGCGAATATTTCAATGACCGTATGTGCCAAACCGTTGGTTTGTGACACACATTTACACGTCTCTCGCTCGCTACGCTCGCTCGAAAGCTATAGCTTAACCTAAAACCAAGCCATCTTGCGTTCAGTAATCGATATGGTGGCGACATATTTCGAATTTGCGAACGTGTCGCATCGGTTGTGAGGTTGGACTAGATTTTTACGAGCGAGCGGAGCGAGCGAGCAACGGTGACAACTTCCAAGCTATACATATACCTTATATTGCATTGCATTTGTTTCGTGTTATTACCTAATTTTGTCAGCCATTTCTGACATCACATTGCACTTTACTATGTGGAAATAGTACTATTTATGTGAAACTATTCATAAACTGTAAACATTTGTCAGTAGGCAATTCGATAAAGACTTCCGGCTCCTCGGGCTGGTGCGAATATTTCAATGACCGTATGTGCCAAACCGTTGGTTTGTGACACACCTTTACACGTCTCTCGCTCGCTACGCTCCCCCAAAAGCTATAGCTTAACCTAAAACCAAGCCATCTTGCGTTCAGTATTCGATATGGCGGTGACATATTTCGAATTTGCGAACATGTCGCATGGGTTGTGAGGTTGGACTAGATTTTTACGAGCGAGCGGAGCGAGCGAGCAACGATCACAATTTCCAAGTTATACATATACCTTATATTGCCTTGCATATATTTCGTGTTATTACCTAATTTTGTCAGCCATTTCTGACATCACATTGCACTTTACTATGTGGAAATAGTACTATTTATGTGAAACTATTCATAAACTGTAAACATTTGTCAGTAGGCAATTCGATAAAGACTTCCGGCTCCTCGGGCTGGTGCGAATATTTCAATGTCCGTATGTGCCAAACCGTTGGTTTGTGACACACCTTTACGCGTCCCTCGCTCGCTGCGCTCGCTCGAAAACTATTGGCCAACCTAAAACCAATCCATCTTGCGTTCATTATTCGATATGGTGGCGACATATTTCGAATTTGCAAACGTGTCGCATCGGTTGTGAGGTTGGACTAGATTTTTACGAGCGAGCGGAGCGAGCGAGAAACGATCACAATTTCCAAGCTAAACATATACCTTATATTGCATTGCATTTGTTTCGTGTTATTACCTAATTTTGTCAGCCATTTCTGACATCACATTGCACTTTACTATGTGGAAATAGTACTATTTATGTGAAACTATTCACAAACTGTAAACATTTGTCAGTAGGCCATAGGATAAAGACTTCCGGCTCCTCGGGCTGGTGCGAATATTTCAATGTCCGTATGTGCCAAACCGTTGGTTTGTGACACACCATTACGCGTCCCTCGCTCGCTGCGCTCGCTCGAAAACTATTGCCCAACCTAAAACCATACATCTTGCGTTCCGTAATCGATATGGTGGCGACTTATTTCAAATTTGCGAACGTGTCGCATCGGTTGTGAGGTCGGACTAGATTTTTACGAGCGAGCGGAGCGAGCGAGCAACGGTGACAATTTCCAAGCTATACATATACCTTATATTGCATTGCATTTGTTTCGTGTTATTACCTAATTTTGTCAGCCATTTCTGACATCACATTGCACTGTAGTATGTGGAAATAGTACTATTTATGTGAAACTATTCATAAACTGTAAACATTTGTCACTAGGCAATTCGATAGACTTCCGGCTCCTCGGGCTGGTGCGAATATCTCAATGTCAGTATGTGCCAAACCGTTGGTTTGTGACACACCTTTACGCGTCTCTCGCTCGCTGCGCTCGCTCGAAAGTTAAAGCCTAACCTAAAACCATACATCTTGCGTTCAGTAATCGATATGGTGGCGACATATTTCGAATTTGCGAACGTGTCGCATCGGTTGTGAGGTTGGACTAGATTTTTACGAGCGAGCGGAGCGAGCGAGCAACGGTGACAATTTCCAAGCTATACATATACCTTATATTGCATTGCATTTGTTTCGTGTTATTACCTAATTTTGTCAGCCATTTCTGTCATCACATTGCACTTTACTATGTGGAAATAGTACTATTTATGTGAAACTATTCATAAACTGTAAACATTTGTCAGTAGGCAATTCGATAAAGACTTCCGGCTCCTCGGGCTGGTGCGAATATTTCAATGTCCGTATGTGCCAAACCGTTGGTTTGTGACACACCTTTACGCGTCCCTCACTCGCTGCGCTCGCACGAAAACTATTGCCCAACCTAAAACCAATCCATCTTGCGTTCATTATTCGATATGGTGGCGACATATTTCGAATTTGCGAACGTGTCGCATCGGTTGTGAGGTTGGACTAGATTTTTACGAGCGAGCGCAGCGAGCGAGAAACGGTGACAATTTCCAAGCTATACATATACCTTATATTGCATTGCATTTGTTTCGTGTTATTACCTAATTTTGTCAGCCATTTCTGACATCACATTGCACTTTACTATGTGGAAATAGTACTATTTATGTGAAACTATTCACAAACTGTAAACATTCGTCAGTAGGCCATAGGATAAAGACTTCCGGCTCCTCGGGCTGGTGCGAATATTTCAATGTCCGTATGTGCCAAACCGTTGGTTTGTGACACACCTTTACGCGTCCCTCGCTCGCTGCGCTCGCTCGAAATCTATTGCCCAACATAAAACCATACATCTTGCGTTCAGTAATCGATATGGTGGTGACATATTTCGAATTTGCGAACGTGTCGCATCGGTTGTGAGGTCGGACTAGATTTTTACGAGCGAGCGGAGCGAGCGAGCAACGATCACAATTTCCAAGCTATACATATACCTTATATTGCCTTGCATATATTTCGTGTTATTACCTAATTTTGTCAGCCATTTCTGACATCACATTGCACTTTACTATGTGGAAATAGTACTATTTATGTGAAACTATTCATAAACTGTAAACATTTGTCAGTAGGCAATTCGATAAAGACTTCCGGCTCCTCGGGCTGGTGCGAATATTTCAATGGCCGTATGTGCCAAACCGTTGGTTTGTGACACACCTTTACGCGTCTCTCGCTCGCTGCGCTCGCTCGAAAGCTATAGCCTAACCTAAAACCATACATCTTGCGTTCAGTAATCGATATGGTGGCGACATATTTCGAATTTGCGAACGTGTCGCATCGGTTGTGAGGTTGGACTAGATTTTTACGAGCGAGCGGAGCGAGCGAGCAACGATTACAATTTCCAAGCTATACATATACCTTATATTGCATTGCATTTGTTTCGTGTTATTACCTAATTTTGTCAGCCATTTCGGACATCACATTGCACTGTAGTATGTGGAAATAGTACTATTTATGTGAAACTATTCATAAACTGTAAACATTTGTCAGTAGGCAATTCGATAAAGACTTCCGGCTCCTCGGGCTGGGGGAATATTTCAATGTCCCTATGTGCCAAACCGTTGGTTTGTGACACACCTTTACGCGTCCCTCACTCGCTGCGCTCGCACGAAAACTATTGCCCAACCTAAAACCAATCCATCTTGCGTTCATTATTCGATATGGTGGCGACATATTTCGAATTTGCGAACGTGTCGCATCGGTTGTGAGGTTGGACTAGATTTTTACGAGCGAGCGCAGCGAGCGAGAAACGGTGACAATTTCCAAGCTATACATATACCTTATATTGCATTGCATTTGTTTCGTGTTATTACCTAATTTTGTCAGCCATTTCTGACATCACATTGCACTTTACTATGTGGAAATAGTACTATTTATGTGAAACTATTCACAAACTGTAAACATTCGTCAGTAGGCCATAGGATAAAGACTTCCGGCTCCTCGGGCTGGTGCGAATATTTCAATGTCCGTATGTGCCAAACCGTTGGTTTGTGACACACCTTTACGCGTCCCTCGCTCGCTGCGCTCGCTCGAAATCTATTGCCCAACATAAAACCATACATCTTGCGTTCAGTAATCGATATGGTGGTGACATATTTCGAATTTGCGAACGTGTCGCATCGGTTGTGAGGTCGGACTAGATTTTTACGAGCGAGCGGAGCGAGCGAGCAACGATCACAATTTCCAAGCTATACATATACCTTATATTGCCTTGCATATATTTCGTGTTATTACCTAATTTTGTCAGCCATTTCTGACATCACATTGCACTTTACTATGTGGAAATAGTACTATTTATGTGAAACTATTCATAAACTGTAAACATTTGTCAGTAGGCAATTCGATAAAGACTTCCGGCTCCTCGGGCTGGTGCGAATATTTCAATGGCCGTATGTGCCAAACCGTTGGTTTGTGACACACCTTTACGCGTCTCTCGCTCGCTGCGCTCGCTCGAAAGCTATAGCCTAACCTAAAACCATACATCTTGCGTTCAGTAATCGATATGGTGGCGACATATTTCGAATTTGCGAACGTGTCGCATCGGTTGTGAGGTTGGACTAGATTTTTACGAGCGAGCGGAGCGAGCGAGCAACGATTACAATTTCCAAGCTATACATATACCTTATATTGCATTGCATTTGTTTCGTGTTATTACCTAATTTTGTCAGCCATTTCGGACATCACATTGCACTGTAGTATGTGGAAATAGTACTATTTATGTGAAACTATTCATAAACTGTAAACATTTGTCAGTAGGCAATTCGATAAAGACTTCCGGCTCCTCGGGCTGGGGGAATATTTCAATGTCCCTATGTGCCAAACCGTTGGTTTGTGACACACCATTACACGGCTCTCGCTCGCTACGCTCGCTCGAAAGCTATAGCTTAACCTAAAACCAATCCATCTTGCGTTCAGTATTCGATATGGTGGTGACATATTTCGACTTTGCGGACGTGTCGCATCGGTTGTGACGTTGGACTAGATTTTTACGAGCGAGCGGAGCGAGCGAGCAACGGTGACAATTTCCAAGCTATACATATACCTTATATTGCATTGCATTTGTTTCGTGTTATTACCTAATTTTGTCAGCCATTTCTGACATCACATTGCACTTTACTATGTGGAAATAGTACTATTTATGTGAAACTATTCATAAACTGTAAACATTTGTCAGTAGGCAATTCGATAAAGACTTCCGGCTCCTCGGGCTGGTGCGAATATTTCAATGACCGTATGTGCCAAACCGTTGGTTTGTGACACACCTTTACACGTCTCTCGCTCGCTACGCTCGCTCGAAAGCTATAGCTTAACCTAAAACCAAGCCATCTTGCGTTCAGTATTCGATATGGCGGTGACATATTTCGAATTTGCGAACATGTCGCATCGGTTGTGAGGTTGGACTAGATTTTTACGAGCGAGCGGAGCGAGCGAGCAACGATCACAATTTCCAAGTTATACATATACCTTATATTGCCTTGCATATATTTCGTATTATTACCTAATTTTGTCAGCCATTTCTGACATCACATTGCACTTTACTTTGTGGAAATAGTACTATTTATGTGAAACTATTCATAAACTGTAAACATTTGTCAGTAGGCAATTCGATAAAGACTCCCGGCTCCTCGGGCTGGTAGGAATATTTCAATGTCCCTATGTGCCAAACCGTTGGTATGTGACACACCATTAGACGGCTCTCGCTCGCTACGCTCGCTCGAAAGCTATAGCTTAACCTAAAACCAATCCATCTTGCGTTCAGTATTCGATATGGTGGTGACATATTTCGAATTTGCGAACGTGTCGCATCGGTTGTGACGTTGGACTAGATTTTTACGAGCGAGCGGAGCGAGTGAGCAACGATCACAATTTCCAAGCTATACATATACCTTATATTGCATTGCATTTGTTTCGTGTTATTACCTAATTTTGTCAGCCATTTCTGACATCACATTGCACTTTACTATGTGGAAATAGTACTATTTATGTGAAACTATTCACAAACTGTAAACATTTGTCAGTAGGCCATAGGATAAAGACTTCCGGCTCCTCGGGCTGGTGCGAATATTTCAATGTCCGTATGTGCGAAACCGTTGGTTTGTGACACACCTTTACGCGTCCCTCGCTCGCTGCGCTCGCTCGAAAACTATTGCCCAACATAAAACCATACATCTTGCGTTCCGTAATCGATATGGTGGCGACATATTTCGAATTTGCGAACGTGTCGCATCGGTTGTGACGTTGGACTAGATTTTTACGAGCGAGCGGAGCGAGTGAGCAACGATCACAATTTCCAAGCTATACATATACCTTATATTGCATTGCATTTGTTTCGTGTTATTACCTAATTTTGTCAGCCATTTCTGACATCACATTGCACTTTACTATGTGGAAATAGTACTATTTATGTGAAACTATTCACAAACTGTAAACATTTATCAGTAGGCCATAGGATAAAGACTTCCGGCTCCTCGGGCTGGTGCGAATATTTCAATGTCCGTATGTGCGAAACCGTTGGTTTGTGACACACCTTTACGCGTCCCTCGCTCGCTGCGCTCGCTCGAAAACTATTGCCCAACATAAAACCATACATCTTGCGTTCCGTAATCGATATGGTGGCGACATATTTCGAATTTGCGAACGTGTCGCATCGGTTGTGAGGTAGGACTAGATTTTTACGAGCGAGCGGAGCGAGCGAGCAACGGTGACAATTTCCAAGCTATACATATACCTTATATTGCATTGCATTTGTTTCGTGTTATTACCTAATTTTGTCAGCCATTTCGGACATCACATTGCACTGTAGTATGTGGAAATAGTACTATTTATGTGAAGCTATTCATAAACTGTAAACATTTGTCAGTAGGCCATAGGATAACGACTTCCGGCTCCTCGGGCTGGTGCGAATATTTCAATGTCCGTATGTGCCAAACCGTTGGTTTGTGACACACCTTTACGCGTCCCTCGCTCGCTGCGCTCGCTCGAAAACTATTGCCCAAGCTAAAACCAATCCATCTTGCGTTCATTATTCGATATGGTGGCGACTTATTTCAAATTTGCGAACGTGTCGCATCGGTTGTGAGGTTGGACTAGATTTTTACGAGCGAGCGGAGCGAGCGAGCAACGATCACAATTTCCAAGCTATACATATACCTTATATTGCCTTGCATATATTTCGTGTTATTACCCAATTTTGTCAGCCATTTCTGACATCAAATTGCACTTTACTATGTGGAAATAGTACTATTTATGTGAAACTATTCATAAACTGTAAACATTTGTCAGTAGGCAATTCGATAAGGACTTCCGGCTCCTCGGGCTGGTGCGAATATTTCAATGTCCGTATGTGCCAAACCGTTGGTTTGTGACACACCTTTACGCGTCTCTCGCTCGCTGCGCTCGCTCGAAAGCTATAGCCTAACCTAAAACCATACATCTTGCGTTCACTAATCGATATGGCGGCGACATATTTCGAATTTGCGAACGTGTCGCATCGGTTGTGAGGTTGGACTAGATTTTTACGAGAGAGCGGAGCGAGCGAGCAACGGTGACAACTTCCAAGCTATACATATACCTTATATTGCATTGCATTTGTTTCGTGTTATTACCTAATTTTGTCAGCCATTTCTGACATCACATTGCACTTTACTATGTGGAAATAGTACTATTTATGTGAAACTATTCATAAACTGTAAACATTTGTCAGTAGGCAATTCGATAAAGACTTCCGGCTCCTCGGGCTGGTGCGAATATTTCAATGACCGTATGTGCCAAACCGTTGGTTTGTGACACACCTTTACACGTCTCTCGCTCGCTACGCTCGCTCGAAAGCTATAGCTTAACCTAAAACCAAGCCATCTTGCGTTCAGTATTCGATATGGCGGTGACATATTTCGAATTTGCGAACATGTCGCATCGGTTGTGAGGTTGGACTAGATTTTTACGAGCGAGCGGAGCGAGCGAGCAACGATCACAATTTCCAAGTTATACATATACCTTATATTGCCTTGCATATATTTCGTATTATTACCTAATTTTGTCAGCCATTTCTGACATCACATTGCACTTTACTTTGTGGAAATAGTACTATTTATGTGAAACTATTCATAAACTGTAAACATTTGTCAGTAGGCAATTCGATAAAGACTTCCGGCTCCTCGGGCTGGTGCGAATATTTCAATGACCGTATGTGCCAAACCGTTGGTTTGTGACACACCTTTACACGTCTCTCGCTCGCTACGCTCGCTCGAAAGCTATAGCTTAACCTAAAACCAAGCCATCTTGCGTTCAGTATTCGATATGGCGGTGACATATTTCGAATTTGCGAACATGTCGCATGGGTTGTGAGGTTGGACTAGATTTTTACGAGCGAGCGGAGCGAGCGAGCAACGATCACAATTTCCAAGTTATACATATACCTTATATTGCCTTGCATATATTTCGTGTTATTACCTAATTTTGTCAGCCATTTCTGACATCACATTGCACTTTACTATGTGGAAATAGTACTATTTATGTGAAACTATTCATAAACTGTAAACATTTGTCAGTAGGCAATTCGATAAAGACTTCCGGCTCCTCGGGCTGGTGCGAATATTTCAATGTCCGTATGTGCCAAACCGTTGGTTTGTGACACACCTTTACGCGTCCCTCGCTCGCTGCGCTCGCTCGAAAACTATTGCCCAACCTAAAACCAATCCATCTTGCGTTCATTATTCGATATGGTGGCGACATATTTCGAATTTGCAAACGTGTCGCATCGGTTGTGAGGTTGGACTAGATTTTTACGAGCGAGCGGAGCGAGCGAGAAACGATCACAATTTCCAAGCTAAACATATACCTTATATTGCATTGCATTTGTTTCGTGTTATTACCTAATTTTGTCAGCCATTTCTGACATCACATTGCACTTTACTATGTGGAAATAGTACTATTTATGTGAAACTATTCACAAACTGTAAACATTTGTCAGTAGGCCATAGGATAAAGACTTCCGGCTCCTCGGGCTGGTGCGAATATTTCAATGTCCGTATGTGCCAAACCGTTGGTTTGTGACACACCTTTACGCGTCCCTCGCTCGCTGCGCTCGCTCGAAAACTATTGCCCAACCTAAAACCATACATCTTGCGTTCCGTAATCGATATGGTGGCGACTTATTTCAAATTTGCGAACGTGTCGCATCGGTTGTGAGGTCGGACTAAATTTTTACGAGCGAGCGGAGCGAGCGAGCAACTGTGACAATTTCCAAGCTATACATATACCTTATATTGCATTGCATTTGTTTCGTGTTATTACCTAATTTTGTCAGCCATTTCTGACATCACATTGCACTGTAGTATGTGGAAATAGTACTATTTATGTGAAACTATTCATAAACTGTAAACATTTGTCACTAGGCAATTCGATAGACTTCCGGCTCCTCGGGCTGGTGCGAATATCTCAATGTCCGTATGTGCCAAACCGTTGGTTTGTGACACACCTTTACGCGTCTCTCGCTCGCTGCGCTCGCTCGAAAGTTAAAGCCTAACCTAAAACCATACATCTTGCGTTCAGTAATCGATATGGTGGCGACATATTTCGAATTTGCGAACGTGTCGCATCGGTTGTGAGGTTGGACTAGATTTTTACGAGCGAGCGGAGCGAGCGAGCTACGGTGTCAATTTCCAAGCTATACATATACCTTATATTGCATTGCATTTGTTTCGTGTTATTACCTAATTTTGTCAGCCATTTCGGACATCACATCGCACTGTAGTATGTGGAAATAGTACTATTTATGTAAAGCTCATCATAAACTGTAAACATTTGTCAGTAGGCCATAGGATAACGACTTCCGGCTCCTCGGGCTGGTGCGAATATTTCAATGTCCGAATGTGCCAAACCGTTGGTTTGTGACACACCTTTACGCGTCCCTCGCTCGCTGCGCTCGCTCGAAAACGATTGCCCAACCTAAAACCAATCCATCTTGCGTTCATTATTCGATATGGTGGCGACTTATTTCAAATTTGCGAACGTGTCGCATCGGTTGTGAGCTCGGACTAGATTTTTACGAGCGAGCGGAGCGAGCGAGCTACGATCACAATTTCCAAGCTATACATATACCTTATATTGCATTGCATTTGTTTCGTGTTATTACCTAATTTTGTCAGCCATTTCGGACATCACATTGCACTGTAGTATGTGGAAATAGTACTATTTATGTGAAGCTAATCATAAACTGTAAACATTTGTCAGTAGGCCATAGGATAACGACTTCCGGCTCCTCGGGCTGGTGCGAATATTTCAATGACCGTATGTGCCAAACCGTTGGTTTGTGACACTCCATTACACGTCTCTCGCTCGCTACGCTCGCTCGAAAGCTATAGCTTAACCTAAAACCAAGCCATCTTTCGTTCAGTATTCGATATGGCGGTGACATATTTCGATTTTGCGAACATGTCGCATCGGTTGTGAGGTTGGACTAGATTTTTACGAGCGAGCGGAGCGAGCGAGCAACGATCACAATTTCCAAGTTATACATATACCTTATATTGCCTTGCATATATTTCGTGTTATTACCTAATTTTGTCAGCCATTTCTGTCATCACATTGCACTTTACTATGTGGAAATAGTACTATTTATGTGAAACTATTCATAAACTGTAAACATTTGTCAGTAGGCAATTCGATAAAGACTTCCGGCTCCTCGGGCTGGTGCGAATATTTCAATGTCCGTATGTGCCAAACCGTTGGTTTGTGACACACCTTTACGCGTCCCTCGCTCGCTGCGCTCGCACGAAAACTATTGCCCAACCTAAAACCAATCCATCTTGCGTTCATTATTCGATATGGTGGCGACATATTTCGAATTTGCGAACGTGTCGCATCGGTTGTGAGGTTGGACTAGATTTTTACGAGCGAGCGCAGCGAGCGAGAAACGGTGACAATTTCCAAGCTATACATATACCTTATATTGCATTGCATTTGTTTCGTGTTATTACCTAATTTTGTCAGCCATTTCTGACATCACATTGCACTTTACTATGTGGAAATAGTACTATTTATGTGAAACTATTCACAAACTGTAAACATTCGTCAGTAGGCCATAGGATAAAGACTTCCGGCTCCTCGGGCTGGTGCGAATATTTCAATGTCCGTATGTGCCAAACCGTTGGTTTGTGACACACCTTTACGCGTCCCTTGCTCGCTGCGCTCGCTCGAAATCTATTGCCCAACATAAAACCATACATCTTGCGTTCAGTAATCGATATGGTGGTGACATATTTCGAATTTGCGAACGTGTCGCATCGGTTGTGAGGTCGGACTAGATTTTTACGATCGAGCGGAGCGAGCGAGCAACGATCACAATTTCCAAGCTATACATATACCTTATATTGCCTTGCATATATTTCGTGTTATTACCTAATTTTGTCAGCCATTTCTGACATCACATTGCACTTTACTATGTGGAAATAGTACTATTTATGTGAAACTATTCATAAACTGTAAACATTTGTCAGTAGGCAATTCGATAAAGACTTCCGGCTCCTCGGGCTGGTGCGAATATATCAATGTCCGTATGTGCCAAACCGTTGGTTTGTGACACACCTTTACGCGTCTCTCGCTCGCTGCGCTCGCTCGACAGCTATAGCCTAACCTAAAACCATACATCTTGCGTTCAGTAATCGATATGGTGGCGACATATTTCGAATTTGCGAACGTGTCGCATCGGTTGTGAGGTTGGACTAGATTTTTACGAGCGAGCGGAGCGAGCGAGCAACGATTACAATTTCCAAGCTATACATATACCTTATATTGCATTGCATTTGTTTCGTGTTATTACCTAATTTTGTCAGCCATTTCGGACATCACATTGCACTGTAGTATGTGGAAATAGTACTATTTATGTGAAACTATTCATAAACTGTAAACATTTGTCAGTAGGCAATTCGATAAAGACTTCCGGCTCCTCGGGCTGGGGGAATATTTCAATGTCCCTATGTGCCAAACCGTTGGTTTGTGACACACCATTACACGGCTCTCGCTCGCTACGCTCGCTCGAAAGCTATAGCTTAACCTAAAACCAATCCATCTTGCGTTCAGTATTCGATATGGTGGTGACATATTTCGAATTTGCGGACGTGTCGCATCGGTTGTGACGTTGGACTAGATTTATACGAGCGAGCGGAGCGAGCGAGCAACGGTGACAATTTCCAAGCTATACATATACCTTATATTGCATTGCATTTGTTTCGTGTTATTACCTAATTTTGTCAACCATTTCTGACATCACATTGCACTTTACTATGTGGAAATAGTACTATTTATGTGAAACTATTCATAAACTGTAAACATTTGTCAGTAGGCAATTCGATAAAGACTTCCGGCTCCTCGGGCTGGGGGAATATTTCAATGTCCCTATGTGCCAAACCGTTGGTTTGTGACACACCATTACACGGCTCTCGCTCGCTACGCTCGCTCGAAAGCTATAGCTTAACCTAAAACCAATCCATCTTGCGTTCAGTATTCGATATGGTGGTGACATATTTCGAATTTGCGAACGTGTCGCATCGGTTGTGACGTTGGACTAGATTTTTACGAGCGAGCGGAGCGAGCGAGCAACGGTGACAATTTCCAAGCTATACATATACCTTATATTGCATTGCATTTGTTTCGTGTTATTACCTAATTTTGTCAGCCAATTCGGACATCACATTGCACTGTAGTATGTGGAAATAGTACTATTTATGTGAAACTATTCATAAACTGTAAACATTTGTCAGTAGCCAATTCGATAAAGACTTCCGGCTCCTCGGGCTGGGGGAATATTTCAATGTCCCTATGTGCCAAACCGTTGGTTTGTGACACACCATTACACGGCTGTCGCTCGCTACGCTCGCTCGAAAGCTATAGCTTAACCTAAAACCAATCCATCTTGCGTTCAGTATTCGATATGGTGGTGACATATTTCGAATTTGCGAACGTGTCGCATCGGTTGTGACGTTGGACTAGATTTTTACGAGCGAGCGGAGCGAGCGAGCAACGGTGACAATTTCCAAGCTATACATATACCTTATATTGCATTGCATTTGTTTCGTGTTATTACCTAATTTTGTCAGCCATTTCTGACATCACATTGCACTTTACTATGTGGAAATAGTACTATTTATGTGAAACTATTCACAAACTGTAAACATTCGTCAGTAGGCCATAGGATAAAGACTTCCGGCTCCTCGGGCTGGTGCGAATATTTCAATGTCCGTATGTGCCAAACCGTTGGTTTGTGACACACCTTTACGCGTCCCTCGCTCGCTGCGCTCGCTAGAAATCTATTGCCCAACATAAAACCATACATCTTGCGTTCAGTAATCGATATGGTGGTGACATATTTCGAATTTGCGAACGTGTCGCATCGGTTGTGAGGTCGGACTAGATTTTTACGAGCGAGCGGAGCGAGCGAGCAACGATCACAATTTCCAAGCTATACATATACCTTATATTGCCTTGCATATATTTCGTGTTATTACCTAATTTTGTCAGCCATTTCTGACATCACATTGCACTTTACTATGTGGAAATAGTACTATTTATGTGAAACTATTCATAAACTGTAAACATTTGTCAGTAGGCCATAGGATAAAGACTTCCGGCTCCTCGGGCTGGTGCGAATATTTCAATGTCCGTATGTGCCAAACCGTTGGTTTGTGACACACCTTTACGCGTCCCTCGCTCGCTGCGCTCGCTCGAAATCTATTGCCCAACATAAAACCATACATCTTGCGTTCAGTAATCGATATGGTGGTGACATATTTCGAATTTGCGAACGTGTCGCATCGGTTGTGAGGTCGGACTAGATTTTTACGAGCGAGCGGAGCGAGCGAGCAACGATCACAATTTCCAAGCTATACATATACCTTATATTGCCTTGCATATATTTCGTGTTATTACCTAATTTTGTCAGCCATTTCTGACATCACATTGCACTTTACTATGTGGAAATAGTACTATTTATGTGAAACTATTCATAAACTGTAAACATTTGTCAGTAGGCAATTCGATAAAGACTTCCGGCTCCTCGGGCTGGTGCGAATATTTCAATGTCCGTATGTGCCAAACCGTTGGTTTGTGACACACCTTTACGCGTCTCTCGCTCGCTGCGCTCGCTCGAAAGCTATAGCCTAACCTAAAACCATACATCTTGCGTTCAGTAATCGATATGGTGGCGACATATTTCGAATTTGCGAACGTGTCGCATCGGTTGTGAGGTTGGACTAGATTTTTACGAGCGAGCGGAGCGAGCGAGCAACGATTACAATTTCCAAGCTATACATATACCTTATATTGCATTGCATTTGTTTCGTGTTATTACCTAATTTTGTCAGCCATTTCGGACATCACATTGCACTGTAGTATGTGGAAATAGTACTATTTATGTGAAACTATTCATAAACTGTAAACATTTGTCAGTAGGCAATTCGATAAAGACTTCCGGCTCCTCGGGCTGGGGGAATATTTCAATGTCCCTATGTGCCAAACCGTTGGTTTGTGACACACCATTACACGGCTCTCGCTCGCTACGCTCGCTCGAAAGCTATAGCTTAACCTAAAACCAATCCATCTTGCGTTCAGTATTCGATATGGTGGTGACATATTTCGAATTTGCGGACGTGTCGCATCGGTTGTGACGTTGGACTAGATTTTTACGAGCGAGCGGAGCGAGCGAGCAACGGTGACAATTTCCAAGCTATACATATACCTTATATTGCATTGCATTTGTTTCGTGTTATTACCTAATTTTGTCAGCCATTTCTGACATCACATTGCACTTTACTATGTGGAAATAGTACTATTTATGTGAAACTATTCATAAACTGTAAACATTTGTCAGTAGGCAATTCGATAAAGACTTCCGGCTCCTCGGGCTGGTGCGAATATTTCAATGACCGTATGTGCCAAACCGTTGGTTTGTGACACACCTTTACACGTCTCTCGCTCGCTACGCTCGCTCGAAAGCTATAGCTTAACCTAAAACCAAGCCATCTTGCGTTCAGTATTCGATATGGCGGTGACATATTTCGAATTTGCGAACATGTCGCATCGGTTGTGAGGTTGGACTAGATTTTTACGAGCGAGCGGAGCGAGCGAGCAACGATCACAATTTCCAAGTTATACATATACCTTATATTGCCTTGCATATATTTCGTATTATTACCTAATTTTGTCAGCCATTTCTGACATCACATTGCACTTTACTTTGTGGAAATAGTACTATTTATGTGAAACTATTCATAAACTGTAAACATTTGTCAGTAGGCAATTCGATAAAGACTCCCGGCTCCTCGGGCTGGTAGGAATATTTCAATGTCCCTATGTGCCAAACCGTTGGTATGTGACACACCATTAGACGGCTCTCGCTCGCTACGCTCGCTCGAAAGCTATAGCTTAACCTAAAACCAATCCATCTTGCGTTCAGTATTCGATATGGTGGTGACATATTTCGAATTTGCGAACGTGTCGCATCGGTTGTGACGTTGGACTAGATTTTTACGAGCGAGCGGAGCGAGTGAGCAACGATCACAATTTCCAAGCTATACATATACCTTATATTGCCTTGCATATATTTCGTGTTATTACCTAATTTTGTCAGCCATTTCTGACATCACATTGCACTTTACTATGTGGAAATAGTACTATTTATGTGAAACTATTCATAAACTGTAAACATTTGTCAGTAGGCAATTCGATAAAGACTTCCGGCTCCTCGGGCTGGTGCGAATATTTCAATGTCCGTATGTGCCAAACCGTTGGTTTGTGACACACCTTTACGCGTCTCTCGCTCGCTGCGCTCGCTCGACAGCTATAGCCTAACCTAAAACCATACATCTTGCGTTCAGTAATCGATATGGTGGCGACATATTTCGAATTTGCGAACGTGTCGCATCGGTTGTGAGGTTGGACTAGATTTTTACGAGCGAGCGGAGCGAGCGAGCAACGATTACAATTTCCAAGCTATACATATACCTTATATTGCATTGCATTTGTTTCGTGTTATTACCTAATTTTGTCAGCCATTTCGGACATCACATTGCACTGTAGTATGTGGAAATAGTACTATTTATGTGAAGCTATTCATAAACTGTAAACATTTGTCAGTAGGCCATAGGATAACGACTTCCGGCTCCTCGGGCTGGTGCGAATATTTCAATGTCCGTATGTGCCAAACCGTTGGTTTGTGACACACCTTTACGCGTCCCTCGCTCGCTGCGCTCGCTCGAAAACTATTGCCCAAGCTAAAACCAATCCATCTTGCGTTCATTATTCGATATGGTGGCGACTTATTTCAAATTTGCGAACGTGTCGCATCGGTTGTGAGGTTGGACTAGATTTTTACGAGCGAGCGGAGCGAGCGAGCAACGATCACAATTTCCAAGCTATACATATACCTTATATTGCCTTGCATATATTTCGTGTTATTACCCAATTTTGTCAGCCATTTCTGACATCAAATTGCACTTTACTATGTGGAAATAGTACTATTTATGTGAAACTATTCATAAACTGTAAACATTTGTCAGTAGGCAATTCGATAAGGACTTCCGGCTCCTCGGGCTGGTGCGAATATTTCAATGTCCGTATGTGCCAAACCGTTGGTTTGTGACACACCTTTACGCGTCTCTCGCTCGCTGCGCTCGCTCGAAAGCTATAGCCTAACCTAAAACCATACATCTTGCGTTCACTAATCGATATGGCGGCGACATATTTCGAATTTGCGAACGTGTCGCATCGGTTGTGAGGTTGGACTAGATTTTTACGAGAGAGCGGAGCGAGCGAGCAACGGTGACAACTTCCAAGCTATACATATACCTTATATTGCATTGCATTTGTTTCGTGTTATTACCTAATTTTGTCAGCCATTTCTGACATCACATTGCACTTTACTATGTGGAAATAGTACTATTTATGTGAAACTATTCATAAACTGTAAACATTTGTCAGTAGGCAATTCGATAAAGACTTCCGGCTCCTCGGGCTGGTGCGAATATTTCAATGACCGTATGTGCCAAACCGTTGGTTTGTGACACACATTTACACGTCTCTCGCTCGCTACGCTCGCTCGAAAGCTATAGCTTAACCTAAAACCAAGCCATCTTGCGTTCAGTAATCGATATGGTGGCGACATATTTCGAATTTGCGAACGTGTCGCATCGGTTGTGAGGTTGGACTAGATTTTTACGAGCGAGCGGAGCGAGCGAGCAACGGTGACAACTTCCAAGCTATACATATACCTTATATTGCATTGCATTTGTTTCGTGTTATTACCTAATTTTGTCAGCCATTTCTGACATCACATTGCACTTTACTATGTGGAAATAGTACTATTTATGTGAAACTATTCATAAACTGTAAACATTTGTCAGTAGGCAATTCGATAAAGACTTCCGGCTCCTCGGGCTGGTGCGAATATTTCAATGACCGTATGTGCCAAACCGTTGGTTTGTGACACACCTTTACACGTCTCTCGCTCGCTACGCTCGCTCGAAAGCTATAGCTTATCCTAAAACCAAGCCATCTTGCGTTCAGTATTCGATATGGCGGTGACATATTTCGAATTTGCGAACATGTCGCATCGGTTGTGAGGTTGGACTAGATTTTTACGAGCGAGCGGAGCGAGCGAGCAACGATCACAATTTCCAAGTTATACATATACCTTATATTGCCTTGCATATATTTCGTATTATTACCTAATTTTGTCAGCCATTTCTGACATCACATTGCACTTTACTTTGTGGAAATAGTACTATTTATGTGAAACTATTCATAAACTGTAAACATTTGTCAGTAGGCAATTCGATAAAGACTTCCGGCTCCTCGGGCTGGTGCGAATATTTCAATGACCGTATGTGCCAAACCGTTGGTTTGTGACACACCTTTACACGTCTCTCGCTCGCTACGCTCGCTCGAAAGCTATAGCTTAACCTAAAACCAAGCCATCTTGCGTTCAGTATTCGATATGGCGGTGACATATTTCGAATTTGCGAACATGTCGCATGGGTTGTGAGGTTGGACTAGATTTTTACGAGCGAGCCGAGCGAGCGAGCTACGGTGATAATTTCCAAGCTATACATATACCTTACATTGCATTGCATTTGTTTCGTGTTATTACCTAATTTTGTCAGCCATTTCTGACATCACATTGCACTTTACTATGTGGAAATAGTACTATTTATGTGAAACTATTCATAAACTGTAAACATTTGTCAGTAGGCAATTCGATAAAGACTTCCGGCTCCTCGGGCTGGTGCGAATATTTCAATGTCCGTATGTGCCAAACCGTTGGTTTGTGACACACCTTTACGCGTCCCTCGCTCGCTGCGCTCGCTCGAAAACTATTGCCCAACCTAAAACCAATCCATCTTGCGTTCATTATTCGATATGGTGGCGACATATTTCGAATTTGCAAACGTGTCGCATCGGTTGTGAGGTTGGACTAGATTTTTACGAGCGAGCGGAGCGAGCGAGAAACGATCACAATTTCCAAGCTAAACATATACCTTATATTGCATTGCATTTGTTTCGTGTTATTACCTAATTTTGTCAGCCATTTCTGACATCACATTGCACTTTACTATGTGGAAATAGTACTATTTATGTGAAACTATTCACAAACTGTAAACATTTGTCAGTAGGCCATAGGATAAAGACTTCCGGCTCCTCGGGCTGGTGCGAATATTTCAATGTCCGTATGTGCCAAACCGTTGGTTTGTGACACACCTTTACGCGTCCCTCGCTCGCTGCGCTCGCTCGAAAACTATTGCCCAACCTAAAACCATACATCTTGCGTTCCGTAATCGATATGGTGGCGACTTATTTCAAATTTGCGAACGTGTCGCATCGGTTGTGAGGTCGGACTAGATTTTTACGAGCGAGCGGAGCGAGCGAGCAACTGTGACAATTTCCAAGCTATACATATACCTTATATTGCATTGCATTTGTTTCGTGTTATTACCTAATTTTGTCAGCCATTTCTGACATCACATTGCACTGTAGTATGTGGAAATAGTACTATTTATGTGAAACTATTCATAAACTGTAAACATTTGTCACTAGGCAATTCGATAGACTTCCGGCTCCTCGGGCTGGTGCGAATATCTCAATGTCCGTATGTGCCAAACCGTTGGTTTGTGACACACCTTTACGCGTCTCTCGCTCGCTGCGCTCGCTCGAAAGTTAAAGCCTAACCTAAAACCATACATCTTGCGTTCAGTAATCGATATGGTGGCGACATATTTCGAATTTGCGAACGTGTCGCATCGGTTGTGAGGTTGGACTAGATTTTTACGAGCGAGCGGTGCGAGCGAGCTACGGTGTCAATTTCCAAGCTATACATATACCTTATATTGCATTGCATTTGTTTCGTGTTATTACCTAATTTTGTCAGCCATTTCGGACATCACATCGCACTGTAGTATGTGGAAATAGTACTATTTATGTAAAGCTCATCATAAACTGTAAACATTTGTCAGTAGGCCATAGGATAACGACTTCCGGCTCCTCGGGCTGGTGCGAATATTTCAATGTCCGAATGTGCCAAACCGTTGGTTTGTGACACACCTTTACGCGTCCCTCGCTCGCTGCGCTCGCTCGAAAACAATTGCCCAACCTAAAACCAATCCATCTTGCGTTCATTATTCGATATGGTGGCGACTTATTTCAAATTTGCGAACGTGTCGCATCGGTTGTGAGCTCGGACTAGATTTTTACGAGCGAGCGGAGCGAGCGAGCTACGATCACAATTTCCAAGCTATACATATACCTTATATTGCATTGCATTTGTTTCGTGTTATTACCTAATTTTGTCAGCCATTTCTGACATCACATTGCACTTTACTATGTGGAAATAGTACTATTTATGTGAAACTATTCATAAACTGTAAACATTTGTCAGTAGGCAATTCGATAGACTTCCGGCTCCTCGGGCTGGTGCGAATATCTCAATGTCCGTATGTGCCAAACCGTTGGTTTGTGACACACCTTTACGCGTCTCTCGCTCGCTGCGCTCGCTCGAAAGTTATAGCCTAACCTAAAACCATACATCTTGCGTTCAGTAATCGATATGGTGGCGATATATTTCGAATTTGCTAACGTGTCGCATCGGTTGTGAGGTTGGACTAGATTTTTACGAGCGAGCGGAGCGAGCGAGCAACGGTGACAATTTCCAAGCTATACATATACCTTATATTGCATTGCATTTGTTTCGTGTTATTACCTAATTTTGTCAGCCATTTCGGACATCACATTGCACTGTAGTATGTGGAAATAGTACTATTTATGTGAAGCTAATCATAAACTGTAAACATTTGTCAGTAGGCCATAGGATAACGACTTCCGGCTCCTCGGGCTGGTGCGAATATTTCAATGACCGTATGTGCCAAACCGTTGGTTTGTGACACTCCATTACACGTCTCTCGCTCGCTACGCTCGCTCGAAAGCTATAGCTTAACCTAAAACCAAGCCATCTTTCGTTCAGTATTCGATATGGCGGTGACATATTTCGATTTTGCGAACATGTCGCATCGGTTGTGAGGTTGGACTAGATTTTTACGAGCGAGCGGAGCGAGCGAGCAACGATCACAATTTCCAAGTTATACATATACCTTATATTGCCTTGCATATATTTCGTGTTATTACCTAATTTTGTCAGCCATTTCTGTCATCACATTGCACTTTACTATGTGGAAATAGTACTATTTATGTGAAACTATTCATAAACTGTAAACATTTGTCAGTAGGCAATTCGATAAAGACTTCCGGCTCCTCGGGCTGGTGCGAATATTTCAATGTCCGTATGTGCCAAACCGTTGGTTTGTGACACACCTTTACGCGTCCCTCGCTCGCTGCGCTCGCACGAAAACTATTGCCCAACCTAAAACCAATCCATCTTGCGTTCATTATTCGATATGGTGGCGACATATTTCGAATTTGCGAACGTGTCGCATCGGTTGTGAGGTTGGACTAGATTTTTACGAGCGAGCGCAGCGAGCGAGAAACGGTGACAATTTCCAAGCTATACATATACCTTATATTGCATTGCATTTGTTTCGTGTTATTACCTAATTTTGTCAGCCATTTCTGACATCACATTGCACTTTACTATGTGGAAATAGTACTATTTATGTGAAACTATTCACAAACTGTAAACATTCGTCAGTAGGCCATAGGATAAAGACTTCCGGCTCCTCGGGCTGGTGCGAATATTTCAATGTCCGTATGTGCCAAACCGTTGGTTTGTGACACACCTTTACGCGTCCCTTGCTCGCTGCGCTCGCTCGAAATCTATTGCCCAACATAAAACCATACATCTTGCGTTCAGTAATCGATATGGTGGTGACATATTTCGAATTTGCGAACGTGTCGCATCGGTTGTGAGGTCGGACTAGATTTTTACGAGCGAGCGGAGCGAGCGAGCAACGATCACAATTTCCAAGCTATACATATACCTTATATTGCCTTGCATATATTTCGTGTTATTACCTAATTTTGTCAGCCATTTCTGACATCACATTGCACTTTACTATGTGGAAATAGTACTATTTATGTGAAACTATTCATAAACTGTAAACATTTGTCAGTAGGCAATTCGATAAAGACTTCCGGCTCCTCGGGCTGGTGCGAATATTTCAATGTCCGTATGTGCCAAACCGTTGGTTTGTGACACACCTTTACGCGTCTCTCGCTCGCTGCGCTCGCTCGACAGCTATAGCCTAACCTAAAACCATACATCTTGCGTTCAGTAATCGATATGGTGGCGACATATTTCGAATTTGCGAACGTGTCGCATCGGTTGTGAGGTTGGACTAGATTTTTACGAGCGAGCGGAGCGAGCGAGCAACGGTGACAATTTCCAAGCTATACATATACCTTATATTGCATTGCATTTGTTTCGTGTTATTACCTAATTTTGTCAACCATTTCTGACATCACATTGCACTTTACTATGTGGAAATAGTACTATTTATGTGAAACTATTCATAAACTGTAAACATTTGTCAGTAGGCAATTCGAGAAAGACTTCCGGCTCCTCGGGCTGGGGGAATATTTCAATGTCCGTATGTGCCAAACCGTTGGTTTGTGACACACCTTTACGCGTCTCTCGCTCGCTGCGCTCGCTCGACAGCTATAGCCTAACCTAAAACCATACATCTTGCGTTCAGTAATCGATATGGTGGCGACATATTTCGAATTTGCGAACGTGTCGCATCGGTTGTGAGGTTGGACTAGATTTTTACGAGCGAGCGGAGCGAGCGAGCAACGGTGACAATTTCCAAGCTATACATATACCTTATATTGCATTGCATTTGTTTCGTGTTATTACCTAATTTTGTCAGCCATTTCTGACATCACATTGCACTTTACTATGTGGAAATAGTACTATTTATGTGAAACTATTCACAAACTGTAAACATTCGTCAGTAGGCCATAGGATAAAGACTTCCGGCTCCTCGGGCTGGTGCGAATATTTCAATGTCCGTATGTGCCAAACCGTTGGTTTGTGACACACCTTTACGCGTCCCTCGCTCGCTGCGCTCGCTAGAAATCTATTGCCCAACATAAAACCATACATCTTGCGTTCAGTAATCGATATGGTGGTGACATATTTCGAATTTGCGAACGTGTCGCATCGGTTGTGAGGTCGGACTAGATTTTTACGAGCGAGCGGAGCGAGCGAGCAACGATCACAATTTCCAAGCTATACATATACCTTATATTGCCTTGCATATATTTCGTGTTATTACCTAATTTTGTCAGCCATTTCTGACATCACATTGCACTTTACTATGTGGAAATAGTACTATTTATGTGAAACTATTCATAAACTGTAAACATTTGTCAGTAGGCCATAGGATAACGACTTCCGGCTCCTCGGGCTGGTGCGAATATTTCAATGACCGTATGTGCCAAACCGTTGGTTTGTGACACTCCATTACACGTCTCTCGCTCGCTACGCTCGCTCGAAAGCTATAGCTTAACCTAAAACCAAGCCATCTTTCGTTCAGTATTCGATATGGCGGTGACATATTTCGATTTTGCGAACATGTCGCATCGGTTGTGAGGTTGGACTAGATTTTTACGAGCGAGCGGAGCGAGCGAGCAACGATCACAATTTCCAAGTTATACATATACCTTATATTGCCTTGCATATATTTCGTGTTATTACCTAATTTTGTCAGCCATTTCTGTCATCACATTGCACTTTACTATGTGGAAATAGTACTATTTATGTGAAACTATTCATAAACTGTAAACATTTGTCAGTAGGCAATTCGATAAAGACTTCCGGCTCCTCGGGCTGGTGCGAATATTTCAATGTTCGTATGTGCCAAACCGTTGGTTTGTGACACACCTTTACGCGTCCCTCGCTCGCTGCGCTCGCACGAAAACTATTGCCCAACCTAAAACCAATCCATCTTGCGTTCATTATTCGATATGGTGGCGACATATTTCGAATTTGCGAACGTGTCGCATCGGTTGTGAGGTTGGACTAGATTTTTACGAGCGAGCGCAGCGAGCGAGAAACGGTGACAATTTCCAAGCTATACATATACCTTATATTGCATTGCATTTGTTTCGTGTTATTACCTAATTTTGTCAGCCATTTCTGACATCACATTGCACTTTACTATGTGGAAATAGTACTATTTATGTGAAACTATTCATAAACTGTAAACATTCGTCAGTAGGCCATAGGATAAAGACTTCCGGCTCCTCGGGCTGGTGCGAATATTTCAATGTCCGTATGTGCCAAACCGTTGGTTTGTGACACACCTTTACGCGTCCCTTGCTCGCTGCGCTCGCTCGAAATCTATTGCCCAACATAAAACCATACATCTTGCGTTCAGTAATCGATATGGTGGTGACATATTTCGAATTTGCGAACGTGTCGCATCGGTTGTGAGGTCGGACTAGATTTTTACGAGCGAGCGGAGCGAGCGAGCAACGATCACAATTTCCAAGCTATACATATACCTTATATTGCCTTGCATATATTTCGTGTTATTACCTAATTTTGTCAGCCATTTCTGACATCACATTGCACTTTACTATGTGGAAATAGTACTATTTATGTGAAACTATTCATAAACTGTAAACATTTGTCAGTAGGCAATTCGATAAAGACTTCCGGCTCCTCGGGCTGGTGCGAATATTTCAATGTCCGTATGTGCCAAACCGTTGGTTTGTGACACACCTTTACGCGTCTCTCGCTCGCTGCGCTCGCTCGACAGCTATAGCCTAACCTAAAACCATACATCTTGCGTTCAGTAATCGATATGGTGGCGACATATTTCGAATTTGCGAACGTGTCGCATCGGTTGTGAGGTTGGACTAGATTTTTACGAGCGAGCGGAGCGAGCGAGCAACGGTGACAATTTCCAAGCTATACATATACCTTATATTGCATTGCATTTGTTTCGTGTTATTACCTAATTTTGTCAACCATTTCTGACATCACATTGCACTTTACTATGTGGAAATAGTACTATTTATGTGAAACTATTCATAAACTGTAAACATTTGTCAGTAGGCAATTCGATAAAGACTTCCGGCTCCTCGGGCTGGGGGAATATTTCAATGTCCGTATGTGCCAAACCGTTGGTTTGTGACACACCTTTACGCGTCTCTCGCTCGCTGCGCTCGCTCGACAGCTATAGCCTAACCTAAAACCATACATCTTGCGTTCAGTAATCGATATGGTGGCGACATATTTCGAATTTGCGAACGTGTCGCATCGGTTGTGAGGTTGGACTAGATTTTTACGAGCGAGCGGAGCGAGCGAGCAACGGTGACAATTTCCAAGCTATACATATACCTTATATTGCATTGCATTTGTTTCGTGTTATTACCTAATTTTGTCAGCCATTTCTGACATCACATTGCACTTTACTATGTGGAAATAGTACTATTTATGTGAAACTATTCACAAACTGTAAACATTCGTCAGTAGGCCATAGGATAAAGACTTCCGGCTCCTCGGGCTGGTGCGAATATTTCAATGTCCGTATGTGCCAAACCGTTGGTTTGTGACACACCTTTACGCGTCCCTCGCTCGCTGCGCTCGCTAGAAATCTATTGCCCAACATAAAACCATACATCTTGCGTTCAGTAATCGATATGGTGGTGACATATTTCGAATTTGCGAACGTGTCGCATCGGTTGTGAGGTCGGACTAGATTTTTACGAGCGAGCGGAGCGAGCGAGCAACGATCACAATTTCCAAGCTATACATATACCTTATATTGCCTTGCATATATTTCGTGTTATTACCTAATTTTGTCAGCCATTTCTGACATCACATTGCACTTTACTATGTGGAAATAGTACTATTTATGTGAAACTATTCATAAACTGTAAACATTTGTCAGTAGGCAATTCGATAAAGACTTCCGGCTCCTCGGGCTGGTGCGAATATTTCAATGTCCGTATGTGCCAAACCGTTGGTTTGTGACACACCTTTACGCGTCTCTCGCTCGCTGCGCTCGCTCGAAAGCTATAGCCTAACCTAAAACCATACATCTTGCGTTCAGTAATCGATATGGTGGCGACATATTTCGAATTTGCGAACGTGTCGCATCGGTTGTGAGGTTGGACTAGATTTTTACGAGCGAGCGGAGCGAGCGAGCAACGATTACAATTTCCAAGCTATACATATACCTTATATTGCATTGCATTTGTTTCGTGTTATTACCTAATTTTGTCAGCCATTTCGGACATCACATTGCACTGTAGTATGTGGAAATAGTACTATTTATGTGAAACTATTCATAAACTGTAAACATTTGTCAGTAGGCAATTCGATAAAGACTTCCGGCTCCTCGGGCTGGGGGAATATTTCAATGTCCCTATGTGCCAAACCGTTGGTTTGTGACACACCATTACACGGCTCTCGCTCGCTACGCTCGCTCGAAAGCTATAGCTTAACCTAAAACCAATCCATCTTGCGTTCAGTATTCGATATGGTGGTGACCTATTTCGAATTTGCGAACGTGTCGCATCGGTTGTGACGTTGGACTAGATTTTTACGAGCGAGCGGAGCGAGCGAGCAACGGTGACAATTTCCAAGCTATACATATACCTTATATTGCATTGCATTTGTTTCGTGTTATTACCTAATTTTGTCAGCCATTTCTGACATCACATTGCACTTTACTATGTGGAAATAGTACTATTTATGTGAAACTATTCACAAACTGTAAACATTTGTCAGTAGGCCATAGGATAAAGACTTCCGGCTCCTCGGGCTGGTGCGAATATTTCAATGTCCGTATGTGCCAAACCGTTGGTTTGTGACACTCCTTTACGCGTCCCTCGCTCGCTGCGCTCGCTCGAAATCTATTGCCCAACATAAAACCATACATCTTGCGTTCAGTAATCGATATGGTGGCGACATATTTCGAATTTGCGAACGTGTCGCATCGGTTGTGAGGTTGGACTAGATTTTTACGAGCGAGCGGAGCGAGCGAGCAACGGTGACAACTTCCAAGCTATCCATATACCTTATATTGCATTGCATTTGTTTCGTGTTATTACCTAATTTTGTCAGCCATTTCTGACATCACATTGCACTTTACTATGTGGAAATAGTACTATTTATGTGAAACTATTCATAAACTGTAAACATTTGTCAGTAGGCAATTCGATAAAGACTTCCGGCTCCTCGGGCTGGGGGAATATTTCAATGTCCCTATGTGCCAAACCGTTGGTTTGTGACACACCATTACACGGCTCTCGCTCGCTACGCTCGCTCGAAAGCTATAGCTTAACCTAAAACCAATCCATCTTGCGTTCAGTATTCGATATGGTGGTGACATATTTCGAATTTGCGAACGTGTCGCATCGGTTGTGACGTTGGACTAGATTTTTACGAGCGAGCGGAGCGAGCGAGCAACGGTGACAATTTCCAAGCTATACATATACCTTATATTGCATTGCATTTGTTTCGTGTTATTACCTAATTTTGTCAACCATTTCTGACATCACATTGCACTTTACTATGTGGAAATAGTACTATTTATGTGAAACTATTCATAAACTGTAAACATTTGTCAGTAGGCAATTCGATAAAGACTTCCGGCTCCTCGGGCTGGGGGAATATTTCAATGTCCCTATGTGCCAAACCGTTGGTTTGTGACACACCATTACACGGCTCTCGCTCGCTACGCTCGCTCGAAAGCTATAGCTTAACCTAAAACCAATCCATCTTGCGTTCAGTATTCGATATGGTGGTGACATATTTCGAATTTGCGAACGTGTCGCATCGGTTGTGACGTTGGACTAGATTTTTACGAGCGAGCGGAGCGAGCGAGCAACGGTGACAATTTCCAAGCTATACATATACCTTATATTGCATTGCATTTGTTTCGTGTTATTACCTAATTTTGTCAGCCATTTCTGACATCACATTGCACTTTACTATGTGGAAATAGTACTATTTATGTGAAACTATTCATAAACTGTAAACATTTGTCAGTAGGCAATTCGATAAAGACTTCCGGCTCCTCGGGCTGGGGGAATATTTCAATGTCCCTATGTGCCAAACCGTTGGTTTGTGACACACCATTACACGGCTCTCGCTCGCTACGCTCGCTCGAAAGCTATAGCTTAACCTAAAACCAATCCATCTTGCGTTCAGTATTCGATATGGTGGTGACATATTTCGAATTTGCGAACGTGTCGCATCGGTTGTGACGTTGGACTAGATTTTTACGAGCGAGCGGAGCGAGCGAGCAACGGTGACAATTTCCAAGCTATACATATACCTTATATTGCATTGCATTTGTTTCGTGTTGTTACCTAATTTTGTCAGCCATTTCTGACATCACATTGCACTTTACTATGTGGAAATAGTACTATTTATGTGAAACTATTCACAAACTGTAAACATTTGTCAGTAGGCCATAGGATAAAGACTTCCGGCTCCTCGGGCTGGTGCGAATATTTCAATGTCCGTATGTGCCAAACCGTTGGTTTGTGACACTCCTTTACGCGTCCCTCGCTCGCTGCGCTCGCTCGAAATCTATTGCCCAACATAAAACCATACATCTTGCGTTCAGTAATCGATATGGTGGCGACATATTTCGAATTTGCGAACGTGTCGCATCGGTTGTGAGGTTGGACTAGATTTTTACGAGCGAGCGGAGCGAGCGAGCAACGGTGACAACTTCCAAGCTATACATATACCTTATATTGCATTGCATTTGTTTCGTGTTATTACCTAATTTTGTCAGCCATTTCTGACATCACATTGCACTTTACTATGTGGAAATAGTACTATTTATGTGAAACTATTCATAAACTGTAAACATTTGTCAGTAGGCAATTCGATAAAGACTTCCGGCTCCTCGGGCTGGTGCGAATATTTCAATGACCGTATGTGCCAAACCGTTGGTTCGTGACACTCCTTTACACGTCTCTCGCTCGCTACGCTCGCTCGAAAGCTATAGCTTAACCTAAAACCAAGCCATCTTGCGTTCAGTATTCGATATGGCGGTGACATATTTCGAATTTGCGAACATGTCGCATCGGTTGTGAGGTTGGACTAGATTTTTACGAGCGAGCGGAGCGAGCGAGCAACGATCACAATTTCCAAGTTATACATATACCTTATATTGCCTTGCATATATTTCGTGTTATTACCTAATTTTGTCAGCCATTTCTGTCATCACATTGCACTTTACTATGTGGAAATAGTACTATTTATGTGAAACTATTCATAAACTGTAAACATTTGTCAGTAGGCAATTCGATAAAGACTTCCGGCTCCTCGGGCTGGTGCGAATATTTCAATGTCCGTATGTGCCAAACCGTTGGTTTGTGACACACCTTTACGCGTCCCTCGCTCGCTGCGCTCGCTCGAAAACTATTGCCCAACCTAAAACCAATCCATCTTGCGTTCATTATTCGATATGGTGGCGACATATTTCGAATTTGCGAACATGTCGCATCGGTTGTGAGGTTGGACTAGATTTATACGAGCGAGCGGAGCGAGCGAGAAACGGTGACAATTTCCAAGCTATACATATACCTTATATTGCATTGCATTTGTTTCGTGTTATTACCTAATTTTGTCAGCCATTTCTGACATCACATTGCACTTTACTATGTGGAAATAGTACTACTTATGTGAAACTATTCACAAACTGTAAACATTTGTCAGTAGGCCATAGGATAAAGACTTCCGGCTCCTCGGGCTGGTGCGAATATTTCAATGTCCGTATGTGCCAAACCGTTGGTTTGTGACACACCTTTACGCGTCCCTCGCTCGCTGCGCTCGCTCGAAATCTATTGCCCAACATAAAACCATACATCTTGCGTTCAGTAATCGATATGGTGGTGACATATTTCGAATTTGCGAACGTGTCGCATCGGTTGTGAGGTCGGACTAGATTTTTACGAGCGAGCGGAGCGAGCGAGCAACGATCACAATTTCCAAGCTATACATATACCTTATATTGCCTTGCATATATCTCGTGTTATTACCTAATTTTGTCAGCCATTTCTGACATCACATTGCACTTTACTATGTGGAAATAGTACTATTTATGTGAAACTATTCATAAACTGTAAACATTTGTCAGTAGGCAATTCGATAAAGACTTCCGGCTCCTCGGGCTGGTGCGAATATTTCAATGTCCGTATGTGCCAAACCGTTGGTTTGTGACACACCTTTACGCGTCTCTCGCTCGCTGCGCTCGCTCGAAAGCTATAGCCTAACCTAAAACCATACATCTTGCGTTCAGTAATCGATATGGTGGCGACATATTTCGAATTTGCGAACGTGTCGCATCGGTTGTGAGGTTGGACTAGATTTTTACGAGCGAGCGGAGCGAGCAAGCAACGATTACAATTTCCAAGCTATACATATACCTTATATTGCCTTGCATATATTTCGTGTTATTACCTAATTTTGTCAGCCATTTCTGACATCACATTGCACTTTACTATGTGGAAATAGTACTATTTATGTGAAACTATTCATAAACTGTAAACATTTGTCAGTAGGCAATTCGATAAAGACTTCCGGCTCCTCGGGCTGGTGCGAATATTTCAATGTCCGTATGTGCCAAACCGTTGGTATGTGACACACCTTTACACGTCTCTCGCTCGCTACGCTCGCTCGAAAGCTATAGCTTAAACTAAAACCAAGCCATCTTGCGTTCATTATTCGATATGGTGGCGACATATTTCGAATTTGCGAACGTGTCGCATCGGTTGTGAGGTTGGACTAGATTTTTACGAGCGAGCGGAGCGAGCGAGCAACGGTGACAATTTCCAAGCTATACATATACCTTATATTGCATTGCATTTGTTTCGTGTTATTACCTAATCTTGTCAGCCATTTCGGACATCACATTGCACTGTAGTATGTGGAAATAGTACTATTTATGTGAAACTATTCATAAACTGTAAACATTTGTCAGTAGGCAATTCGATAAAGACTTCCGGCTCCTCGGGCTGGTGCGAATATTTCAATGTCCGTATTTGCCAAACCGTTGGTTTGTGACACACCTTTACGCGTCTCTCGCTCGCTGCGCTCGCTCGAAAGCTATAGCCTAACCTAAAACCATACATCTTGCGTTCAATAATCGATATGGTGGCGACATATTTCGAATTTGCGAACGTGTCGCATCGGTTGTGAGGTTGGACTAGATTTTTACGAGCGAGCGGAGCGAGCAAGCAACGATTACAATTTCCAAGCTATACATATACCTTATATTGCCTTGCATATATTTCGTGTTATTACCTAATTTTGTCAGCCATTTCTGACATCACATTGCACTTTACTATGTGGAAATAGTACTATTTATGTGAAACTATTCATAAACTGTAAACATTTGTCAGTAGGCAATTCGATAAAGACTTCCGGCTCCTCGGGCTGGTGCGAATATTTCAATGTCCGTATGTGCCAAACCGTTGGTATGTGACACACCTTTACACGTCTCTCGCTCGCTACGCTCGCTCGAAAGCTATAGCTTAAACTAAAACCAAGCCATCTTGCGTTCATTATTCGATATGGTGGCGACATATTTCGAATTTGCGAACGTGTCGCATCGGTTGTGAGGTTGGACTAGATTTTTACGAGCGAGCGGAGCGAGCGAGCAACGGTGACAATTTCCAAGCTATACATATACCTTATATTGCATTGCATTTGTTTCGTGTTATTACCTAATCTTGTCAGCCATTTCGGACATCACATTGCACTGTAGTATGTGGAAATAGTACTATTTATGTGAAACTATTCATAAACTGTAAACATTTGTCAGTAGGCAATTCGATAAAGACTTCCGGCTCCTCGGGCTGGGGGAATATTTCAATGTCCCTATGTGCCAAGCCGTTGGTTTGTGACACACCATTACGCGGCTCTCGCTCGCTACGCTCGCTCGAAAGCTATAGCTTAACCTAAAACCAATCCATCTTGCGTTCAGTATTCGATATGGTGGTGACATATTTCGAATTTGCGAACGTGTCGCATCGGTTGTGACGTTGGACTAGATTTTTACGAGCGAGCGGAGCGAGCGAGCAACGGTGACAATTTCCAAGCTATACATATACCTTATATTGCATTGCATTTGTTTCGTGTTATTACCTAATTTTGTCAGCCATTTCTGACATCACATTGCACTTTACTATGTGGAAATAGTACTATTTATGTGAAACTATTCATAAACTGTAAACATTTGTCAGTAGGCAATTCGATAAAGACTTCCGGCTCCTCGGGCTGGTGCGAATATTTCAATGTCCGTATTTGCCAAACCGTTGGTTTGTGACACACCTTTACGCGTCTCTCGCTCGCTGCGCTCGCTCGAAAGCTATAGCCTAACCTAAAACCATACATCTTGCGTTCAGTAATCGATATGGTGGCGACATATTTCGAATTTGCGAACGTGTCGCATCGGTTGTGAGGTTGGACTAGATTTTTACGAGCGAGCGGAGCGAGCGAGCAACGGTGACAATTTCCAAGCTATACATATACCTTATATTGCATTGCATTTGTTTCGTGTTATTACCTAATTTTGTCAGCCATTTCGGACATCACATTGCACTGTAGTATGTGGAAATAGTACTATTTATGTGAAACTATTCATAAACTGTAAACATTTGTCAGTAGGCAATTCGATAAAGACTTCCGGCTCCTCGGGCTGGGGGAATATTTCAATGTCCCTATGTGAAAAACCGTTGGTTTGTGACACACCATTACACGGCTCTCGCTCGCTACGCTCGCTCGAAAGCTATAGCTTAATCTAAAACCAATCCATCTTGCGTTCAGTATTCGATATGGTGGTGACATATTTCGAATTTGCGAACGTGTCGCATCGGTTGTGACGTTGGACTAGATTTTTACGAGCGAGCGGAGCGAGCGAGCAACGGTGACAATTTCCAAGCTATACATATACCTTATATTCCATTGCATTTGTTTCGTGTTATTACCTAATTTTGTCAGCCATTTCTGACATCACATTAAACTTTACTATGTGGAAATAGTACTATTTATGTGAAACTATTCATAAACTGTAAACATTTGTCAGTAGGCAATTCGATAAAGACTTCCGGCTCCTCGGGCTGGTGCGAATATTTCAATGTCCGTATTTGCCAAACCGTTGGTTTGTGACACACCTTTACGCGTCTCTCGCTCGCTGCGCTCGCTCGAAAGCTATAGCCTAACCTAAAACCATACATCTTGCGTTCAGTAATCGATATGGTGGCGACATATTTCGAATTTGCGAACGTGTCGCATCGGTTGTGAGGTTGGACTAGATTTTTACGAGCGAGCGGAGCGAGCGAGCAACGGTGACAACTTCCAAGCTATACATATACCTTATATTGCATTGCATTTGTTTCGTGTTATTACCTAATTTTGTCAGCCATTTCTGACATCACATTGCACTTTACTATGTGGAAATAGTACTATTTATGTGAAACTATTCATAAACTGTAAACATTTGTCAGTAGGCAATTCGATAAAGACTTCCGGCTCCTCGGGCTGGTGCGAATATTTCAATGACCGTATGTGCCAAACCGTTGGTTTGTGACACTCCTTTACACGTCTCTCGCTCGCTACGCTCGCTCGAAAGCTATAGCTTAACCTAAAACCAAGCCATCTTGCGTTCAGTATTCGATATGGCGGTGACATATTTCGAATTTGCGAAGGTGTCGCATCGGTTGTGAGGTTGGACTAGATTTTTACGAGCGAGCGGAGCGAGCGAGAAACGGTGACAATTTCCAAGCTATACATATACCTTATATTGCATTGCATTTGTTTCGTGTTATTACCTAATTTTGTCAGCCATTTCTGACATCACATTGCACTTTACTATGTGGAAATAGTACTATTTATGTGAAACTATTCACAAACTGTAAACATTTGTCAGTAGGCCATAGGATAAAGACTTCCGGCTCCTCGGGCTGTTGCGAATATTTCAATGTCCGTATGTGCCAAACCGTTTGTTTGTGACACACCTTTACGCGTCCCTCGCTCGCTGCGCTCGCTCGAAATCTATTGCCCAACATAAAACCATACATCTTGCGTTCAGTAATCGATATGGTGGTGACATATTTCGAATTTGCGAACGTGTCGCATCGGTTGTGAGGTCGGACTAGATTTTTACGAGCGAGCGGAGCGAGCGAGCAACGATCACAATTTCCAAGCTATACATATACCTTATATTGCCTTGCATATATTTCGTGTTATTACCTAATTTTGTCAGCCATTTCTGACATCACATTGCACTTTACTATGTGGAAATAGTACTATTTATGTGAAACTATTCATAAACTGTAAACATTTGTCAGTAGGGAATTCGATAAAGACTTCCGGCTCCTCGGGCTGGTGCGAATATTTCAATGTCCGTATGTGCCAAACCGTTGGTTTGTGACACACCTTTACGCGTCTCTCGCTCGCTGCGCTCGCTAGAAAGCTATAGCCTAACCTAAAACCATACATCTTGCGTTCAGTAATCGATATGGTGGCGACATATTTCGAATTTGCGAACGTGTCGCATCGGTTGTGAGGTTGGACTAGATTTTTACGAGCGAGCGGAGCGAGCGAGCAACGGTGACAATTTCCAAGCTATACATATACCTTATATTGCATTGCATTTGTTTCGTGTTATTACCTAATTTTGTCAGCCATTTCGGACATCACATTGCACTGTAGTATGTGGAAATAGTACTATTTATGTGAAGCTATTCATAAACTGTAAACATTTGTCAGTAGGCCATAGGATAACGACTTCCGGCTCCTCGGGCTGGTGCGAATATTTCAATGTCCGAATGTGCCAAACCGTTGGTTTGTGACACACCTTTACGCGTCTCTCGCTCGCTGCGCTCGCTAGAAAGCTATAGCCTAACCTAAAACCATACATCTTGCGTTCAGTAATCGATATGGTGGCGACATATTTCGAATTTGCGAACGTGTCGCATCGGTTGTGAGGTCGGACTAGATTTTTACGAGCGAGCGGAGCGAGCGAGCAACGATCACAATTTCCAAGCTATACATATACCTTATATTGCCTTGCATATATTTCGTGTTATTACCTAATTTTGTCAGCCATTTCGGACATAACATTGCACTGTAGTATGTGGAAATAGTACTATTTATGTGAAACTATTCATAAACTGTAAACATTTGTCAGTAGGCAATTCGATAAAGACTTCCGGCTCCTCGGGCTGGTGGGAATATTTCAATGTCCCTATGTGCCAAACCGTTGGTATGTGACACACCATTAGACGGCTCTCGCTCGCTACGCTCGCTCGAAAGCTATAGCTTAACCTAAAACCAATCCATCTTGCGTTCAGTATTCGGTATGGTGGTGACATATTTCGAATTTGTGAACGTGTCGCATCGGTTGTGAGGTTGGACTAGATTTTTACGAGCGAGCGGAGCGAGCGAGCAACGATCACAATTTCCAAGCTTTACATATACCTTATGTAGCGGCACTCGAGCACGGAACTTTCCAACGGCTTCGCGACACAAAGCGCTATACCTTCAAAGCGTAAGGCCGACGTGCCTAATGTGCCTTCGATATCCCTATGGTTCTTCCGCCGAATATTCGGAAGAATGCACGCACGGCAACCGCCGCGGTACATCTAATAGACGCATGTGTAGTGGGGATATCGAAGGGCAACTAAGAAAAGATTGGTTTCGAACAAAAGATTCTTTCTGCCTCCAACCGCGAAGTGCGAAAGGTTCAGCATCATAGCGAAGCAAACACAAGCCGAGATACGCGATTGTAAACTCTCGATGGTTAATCATAAGTGTGAATCGTATAAATTGTTGATCTGTTGATTGTTAATAGAAATAAACATTTTGTTGAACATCTGAGTATTCCTTCCGCACCTATCAGACTATCAGACACACCACCTCAAACTGGTGACCCCGACGTGATTTTTTTGTGTTAGAGGTGACAGTGATAGACTAGTCGCGGTGTGAACAGTAGTGTCCGCAAATCACACTATGGAAATGGAGAGCAAACCAACTCCAGCCGGTGCTTTGTTTCGCGTGCCACCATTTATGCCTACGAAGGCCGGGCTCTGGTTCTCGATCCTAGAGAAGTATTTCGACGTAACCGGCATCAGCCACGATAAGGAAAAAGCCGTAACCCTCATGGGATTCCTTGACCCAACATACCTCGTCAAGATCGAGGATACCGTGACCCACCTCCCTGATACCGGCCAGTACGATAAATTGAAGAGCGAGCTGATCCGCACCCTGACCGAATCCGACAGCGCCAAAGTCGAAAGGTTAGTCGAACGCGAAGAGATGGGCGACAGAAAGCCCTCACAGTTTTACAACGACCTAAAGAAACTAGCCAGCCCGCTCGCGTCCGACGAGTTCATCCTAAACCTGTGGAGGAACCACCTCCCAGACCGTATCAGGGAAGTCCTGGCCGCAGTTGACGATACGAGCATAGAAAAGCTGACCAAGACCGCGGATAGAATCGACGAGGCGTACGTTCGCCACGGCCACCGCGCGCATAGGGTGGGCGCAGTCGCCGAGCCACTGGCATCATACGAAGATAAAACCGACGCACTGGCCGCCGCCGTCACCAGCAGGGTGCTAGACGGAATGAAGGCTATGAGAATCGACGGGCATCGTCGACCACGAAGACGCTCGAATTCTCTCACCCGACCCCGCCGCCGTTCGCGTTCGCGAGATAACCCGCGCCAGGACGGAATGTGCTTCTATCATGCGAGGTTTGGCGATCGCGCCAGGAAATGTAACGCCCCTTGTAAGTGGAAGTCGGGAAACGACACCAGCCGTCCGTAAAAGCGGCGAACGACAACGGCTTGGGATCTCGCCGCATCTTTGTTTTGGACCAGAGAACGAAGACTTCATTCTTAGTTGACACCGGTGCTGATATCAGCGTTTATCCCCGAAGCAGGCTATCCACGGACGTAAAGAAAACAGCGTATGAACTATTCGCTGCCAATGGGACGCGCATCGCAACGTACGGCACTTTAGCGATGGAGCTAAACCTGTCCCTACGCAGAGCATTCAGATGGAACTTTACGGTAGCCGACGTGCAAACCCCCATCATCGGCATGGACTTCCTAAGCCATTACGGGTTGCTCGTGGACGCGCGAAACAAAAGCCTCACCGACACGGCAACTCGAATGTCATCGAGGGGATACACCGACACGACAGACGAAGTGTCCGTTAAGACCATTATCGGCGAATCACCATATCACCAACTCCTGGCAGAATTCCCGGACCTCACCCGCCCACCGATTTTTGGAAAAGAGAAGACTCGACACGGCGTGGTACACCACATCGAAACCACGCCTGGCCCGCCGGTCTACAACAAACCCCGCCGTCTCGCACCTGATCGACTTAAACAGGTAAAGGAGGAATTCGAGCTCATGATCGAGCAGGGTGTGATGCGACCATCGAAAAGCCCGTGGGCATCACCTCTGCACGTAGTGCCGAAAAAGGACGGAAACCTGCGACCATGCGGCGACTACCGCGCGTTGAACGCTCGCACCGTACCCGACAGGTACTCACCGCCGCATATCGAAGACTTCGCGCATCATCTGTTTGGTAAGCGAATCTTCTCAAAGATCGATCTCGTCCGCGCGTACCATCAAATTCCGATTGCGCCCGAAGACATCGAAAAAACCGCGATAACAACACCTTTCGGACTTTTCGAAGCAACAAACATGATGTTTGGACTTCGGAACGCCGCGCAAACATGTCAGCGATTCGTCGACGAAATCACACGTGGGCTCGATTTCGTCTACGCGTACATCGATGATTTCCTAATAGCATCGGACGACGAAAGCCAACATCGCGAACATTTGAAAATTCTGTTCGACCGCCTCAACAATTACGGCGTCGTGATAAACCCCACGAAATGCGAATTCGGCGTGCACGAAATTACTTTCCTCGGATACTCGGTAAACTCCGACGGAATTAAACCGCCGCCCGAACGCGTCGAAGCGATTATAAAATTGTCGAAACCCGCGAACGCTAAGCAGCTACGTAGGTACCTCGGTATGATAAACTTCTACCGACGTTTCATACCGGGGGCCGCAAAAACACTCAAACCGCTCAATGATTTGTTAAAAGGCGCGAAAAAGGGCAACGCGCCCATAGAGTGGTCGGAACTGGCGGATAACAGCTTTCGCGAATCGCAACGCGCTCTCGCGGATGCCACGATGCTGGCGCATCCGATACCAGGTGCGCCTATCAGCCTCTCGGTAGATGCGTCCGACTACGCCGTGGGAGCGGTATTACAACAACACGCGAATAGCGAATGGCAACCGCTAGGGTTCGCAACGAAATCTCTGACCCCCGCGCAGCAAAAATATAGCGCGTACGATCGCGAACTACTCGCAATATACGCCGCAATCAAACACTTCCGACACGCTTTAGAAGGCAGAAATTTCGCAATATATACCGACCACAAACCTCTTACCTACGCGTTCAGACAAAAATTAGAAAAGTGTTCGCCGCGACAATTTCGATACCTCGACTACATCGGTCAATTCAGCACAGATATACGTTACATAAAGGGGCTAGATAATAACGTAGCCGACGCTCTGTCGCGCATCGAAGCAATAGGGAAGGCCGTGGACCATCAAACTCTCGCCGCCGCGCAAGAAAACGACAACGAACTAAGCGATATCGTCAACTCTGGTACAACCGCGTTACGGTTAAAGAAGATACGCTTTCCCGGTTGCGACGCAGAAATATACTGCGACGTATCAGCCGACATTGTAAGACCGTACGTACCGAAATCCTTGCGGCGCGACGTATTCAATTCGCTCCACGGACTTTCCCACCCCGGGATACGTGCCACGCAAAAGTTGGTGACGTCGCGTTTCATTTGGCCGTCCGTAAACAAAGATTGCCGGACTTGGGCACGACAATGTATCCCGTGTCAACGATGCAAAGTCAGCAGGCACGTATCCTCACCCGTCGGAACGTTCGAAACAACAGCAGGCCGGTTCGAGCACGTACACATAGACATTATCGCGATGCAATATTCGCAAGGCTACCGATATTGTCTAACGTGCATCGACCGTTTCTCGCGTTGGCCTGAAGCCATCCCCATCGCCGACATGGAAGCGACAACCGTTGCCTCGGCCCTCCTTTCTACATGGATAGCTCGTTTTGGCGTGCCTGCAAAAATAACAACCGACCAAGGACGCCAATTCGAATCAAACTTATTTAACGAACTGTGCCGGTTGCTCGGCATTAAGCATCTACGCACGACAGCCTATCACCCCGCGTCCAATGGGATGGTAGAGCGTTTATATCGGCAATTAAAGGCAGCAATAAAATGTCACAATACGAGCAACTGGGTAGAAATCCTACCAATTGTTTTACTTGGCATAAGAACCGCTATCAAGGAGGACCTGAACGCGACGGCCGCTGAAATGGTTTACGGCACCGGCATACGATTGCCGACAGAATTTTTCGCACCGACAAAGCAACAGCCCAACTCGGAATTCGCGAACCGTTTAAAGGAGCGAATTGAGAAAATCAGGCCTCGTTCGATTACGCGACACGGCGATAGGAAAACCTTCGTGTTCCGCGAGCTCGAAACATCACCATACGTATTCGTACGCCACGACGCGAGCGGTGGCCCGTTACAACCGCCTTACGACGGACCTTACCAGGTTATACAGCGTGGAACAAAGACCTTCACCGTCAAAATAAACAATAAAAACGTAATAGTCTCCATAGATCGTTTGAAACCCGCTTTTATTGTATCCGACGACATTGAACAACAGCAACGAGAAACCAGCGCAGAAACCCTCGTTACGTTTATACCGCGTAAAACCACAACTACGCAGAACGCCGAGCAGGCACAACAAAGCGAAGATGACTCAGGAGTTCATCACACCACGCGCGCGGGCAGGAGAGTTCGCTTTCCTGATCGCTTTCAGGCGGGTCTGCGATAAGATAATAGGTCATAACTACCTGCGAGATGTAAGAAAAAAAGATAAACGTTGTCACTGGTAAGGGGGTACTGTAGCGGCACTCGAGCACGGAACTTTCCAACGGCTTCGCGACACAAAGCGCTATACCTTCAAAGCGTAAGGCCGACGTGCCTAATGTGCCATCGATATCCCTATGGTTCTTCCGCCGAATATTCGGAAGAATGCACGCACGGCAACCGCCGCGGCACATCTAATAAACGCGTGTGTAGTGGGGATATCGAAGGGCAACTAAGAAAAGATTGGTTTCGAACAAAAGATTCATTCTGCCTCCAACCGCGAAGTGCGAAAGGTTCAGCATCATAGCGAAGCAAACACAAGCCGAGATACGCGATTGTAAACTCTCGATGGTTAATCATAAGTGTGAATCGTATAAATTGTTGATCTGTTGATTGTTAATAGAAATAAACTTTTTGTTGAACATCTGAGTATTCCTTCCGCACCTATCACGACACACCACCTCACTTATATTGCCTCGCATATATTTCGTGTTATTACCTAATTTTGTCAGCCATTTTTGACATCAAATTGCACTTTACTATGTGGAAATAGTACTATTTATGTGAAACTATTCATAAACTGTAAACATTTGTCAGTAGGCAATTCGATAAAGACTTCCGGCTCCTCGGGCTGGTGGGAATATTTCAATGTCCCTATGTGCCAAACCGTTGGTTTGTGACACACCATTACACGGCTCTCGCTCGCTACGCTCGCTCGAAAGCTATAGCTTAACCTAAAACCAATCCATCTTGCGTTCAGTATTCGATATGGTGGTGACATATTTCGAATTTGCGAACGTGTCGCATCGGTTGTGACGTTGGACTAGATTTTTACGAGCGAGCGAAGCGAGCGAGCAACGATCACAATTTCCGAGCTATACATATACCTTATATTGCATTGCATTTGCTTCGAGTTATTACCTAATTTTGTCAGCCATTTCTGACATCACATTGCACTTTACTATGTGGAAATAGTACTATTTATGTGAAACTATTCATAAACTGTAAACATTTGTCAGTAGGCAATTCGATAGACTTCCGGCTCCTCGGGCTGGTGCGAATATCTCAATGTCCGTATGTGCCAAACCGTTGGTTTGTGACACACCATTACGCGTCTCTCGCTCGCTGCGCTCGCTCGAAAGCTATAGCCTAACCTAAAGCCATACATCTTGCGTTCAGTAATCGATATGGTGGCGACATATTTCGAATTTGCGAACGTGTCGCATCGGTTGTGAGGTTGGACTAGATTTTTACGAGCGAGCGGAGCGAGCGAGCAACGGTGACAACTTCCAAGCTATACATATACCTTATATTGCATTGCATTTGTTTCGTGTTATTACCTAATTTTGTCAGCCATTTCTGACATCACATTGCACTTTACTATGTGGAAATAGTACTATTTATGTGAAACTATTCATAAACTGTAAACATTTGTCAGTAGGCAATTCGATAAAGACTTCCGGCTCCTCGGGCTGGTGCGAATATTTCAATGACCGTATGTGCCAAACCGTTGGTTTGTGACACTCCTTTACACGTCTCTCGCTCGCTACGCTCGCTCGAAAGCTATAGCTTAACCTAAAACCAAGCCATCTTGCGTTCAGTATTCGATATGGCGGTGACATATTTCGAATTTGCGAAGGTGTCGCATCGGTTGTGAGGTTGGACTAGATTTTTACGAGCGAGCGGAGCGAGCGAGAAACGGTGACAATTTCCAAGCTATACATATACCTTATATTGCATTGCATTTGTTTCGTGTTATTACCTAATTTTGTCAGCCATTTCTGACATCACATTGCACTTTACTATGTGGAAATAGTACTATTTATGTGAAACTATTCACAAACTGTAAACATTTGTCAGTAGGCCATAGGATAAAGACTTCCGGCTCCTCGGGCTGTTGCGAATATTTCAATGTCCGTATGTGCCAAACCGTTTGTTTGTGACACACCTTTACGCGTCCCTCGCTCGCTGCGCTCGCTCGAAATCTATTGCCCAACATAAAACCATACATCTTGCGTTCAGTAATCGATATGGTGGTGACATATTTCGAATTTGCGAACGTGTCGCATCGGTTGTGAGGTCGGACTAGATTTTTACGAGCGAGCGGAGCGAGCGAGCAACGATCACAATTTCCAAGCTATACATATACCTTATATTGCCTTGCATATATTTCGTGTTATTACCTAATTTTGTCAGCCATTTCTGACATCACATTGCACTTTACTATGTGGAAATAGTACTATTTATGTGAAACTATTCATAAACTGTAAACATTTGTCAGTAGGGAATTCGATAAAGACTTCCGGCTCCTCGGGCTGGTGCGAATATTTCAATGTCCGTATGTGCCAAACCGTTGGTTTGTGACACACCTTTACGCGTCTCTCGCTCGCTGCGCTCGCTAGAAAGCTATAGCCTAACCTAAAACCATACATCTTGCGTTCAGTAATCGATATGGTGGCGACATATTTCGAATTTGCGAACGTGTCGCATCGGTTGTGAGGTTGGACTAGATTTTTACGAGCGAGCGGAGCGAGCGAGCAACGGTGACAATTTCCAAGCTATACATATACCTTATATTGCATTGCATTTGTTTCGTGTTATTACCTAATTTTGTCAGCCATTTCGGACATCACATTGCACTGTAGTATGTGGAAATAGTACTATTTATGTGAAGCTATTCATAAACTGTAAACATTTGTCAGTAGGCCATAGGATAACGACTTCCGGCTCCTCGGGCTGGTGCGAATATTTCAATGTCCGAATGTGCCAAACCGTTGGTTTGTGACACACCTTTACGCGTCTCTCGCTCGCTGCGCTCGCTAGAAAGCTATAGCCTAACCTAAAACCATACATCTTGCGTTCAGTAATCGATATGGTGGCGACATATTTCGAATTTGCGAACGTGTCGCATCGGTTGTGAGGTCGGACTAGATTTTTACGAGCGAGCGGAGCGAGCGAGCAACGATCACAATTTCCAAGCTATACATATACCTTATATTGCCTTGCATATATTTCGTGTTATTACCTAATTTTGTCAGCCATTTCGGACATAACATTGCACTGTAGTATGTGGAAATAGTACTATTTATGTGAAACTATTCATAAACTGTAAACATTTGTCAGTAGGCAATTCGATAAAGACTTCCGGCTCCTCGGGCTGGTGGGAATATTTCAATGTCCCTATGTGCCAAACCGTTGGTATGTGACACACCATTAGACGGCTCTCGCTCGCTACGCTCGCTCGAAAGCTATAGCTTAACCTAAAACCAATCCATCTTGCGTTCAGTATTCGATATGGTGGTGACATATTTCGAATTTGTGAACGTGTCGCATCGGTTGTGAGGTTGGACTAGATTTTTACGAGCGAGCGGAGCGAGCGAGCAACGATCACAATTTCCAAGCTTTACATATACCTTATGTAGCGGCACTCGAGCACGGAACTTTCCAACGGCTTCGCGACACAAAGCGCTATACCTTCAAAGCGTAAGGCCGACGTGCCTAATGTGCCTTCGATATCCCTATGGTTCTTCCGCCGAATATTCGGAAGAATGCACGCACGGCAACCGCCGCGGTACATCTAATAGACGCATGTGTAGTGGGGATATCGAAGGGCAACTAAGAAAAGATTGGTTTCGAGCAAAAGATTCTTTCTGCCTCCAACCGCGAAGTGCGAAAGGTTCAGCATCATAGCGAAGCAAACACAAGCCGAGATACGCGATTGTAAACTCTCGATGGTTAATCATAAGTGTGAATCGTATAAATTGTTGATCTGTTGATTGTTAATAGAAATAAACATTTTGTTGAACATCTGAGTATTCCTTCCGCACCTATCAGACTATCAGACACACCACCTCAAACTGGTGACCCCGACGTGATTTTTTTGTGTTAGAGGTGACAGTGATAGACTAGTCGCGGTGTGAACAGTAGTGTCCGCAAATCACACTATGGAAATGGAGAGCAAACCAACTCCAGCCGGTGCTTTGTTTCGCGTGCCACCATTTATGCCTACGAAGGCCGGGCTCTGGTTCTCGATCCTAGAGAAGTATTTCGACGTAACCGGCATCAGCCACGATAAGGAAAAAGCCGTAACCCTCATGGGATTCCTTGACCCAACATACCTCGTCAAGATCGAGGATACCGTGACCCACCTCCCTGATACCGGCCAGTACGATAAATTGAAGAGCGAGCTGATCCGCACCCTGACCGAATCCGACAGCGCCAAAGTCGAAAGGTTAGTCGAACGCGAAGAGATGGGCGACAGAAAGCCCTCACAGTTTTACAACGACCTAAAGAAACTAGCCAGCCCGCTCGCGTCCGACGAGTTCATCCTAAACCTGTGGAGGAACCACCTCCCAGACCGTATCAGGGAAGTCCTGGCCGCAGTTGACGATACGAGCATAGAAAAGCTGACCAAGACCGCGGATAGAATCGACGAGGCGTACGTTCGCCACGGCCACCGCGCGCATAGGGTGGGCGCAGTCGCCGAGCCACTGGCATCATACGAAGATAAAACCGACGCACTGGCCGCCGCCGTCACCAGCAGGGTGCTAGACGGAATGAAGGCTATGAGAATCGACGGGCATCGTCGACCACGAAGACGCTCGAATTCTCTCACCCGACCCCGCCGCCGTTCGCGTTCGCGAGATAACCCGCGCCAGGACGGAATGTGCTTCTATCATGCGAGGTTTGGCGATCGCGCCAGGAAATGTAACGCCCCTTGTAAGTGGAAGTCGGGAAACGACACCAGCCGTCCGTAAAAGCGGCGAACGACAACGGCTTGGGATCTCGCCGCATCTTTGTTTTGGACCAGAGAACGAAGACTTCATTCTTAGTTGACACCGGTGCTGATATCAGCGTTTATCCCCGAAGCAGGCTATCCACGGACGTAAAGAAAACAGCGTATGAACTATTCGCTGCCAATGGGACGCGCATCGCAACGTACGGCACTTTAGCGATGGAGCTAAACCTGTCCCTACGCAGAGCATTCAGATGGAACTTTACGGTAGCCGACGTGCAAACCCCCATCATCGGCATGGACTTCCTAAGCCATTACGGGTTGCTCGTGGACGCGCGAAACAAAAGCCTCACCGACACGGCAACTCGAATGTCATCGAGGGGATACACCGACACGACAGACGAAGTGTCCGTTAAGACCATTATCGGCGAATCACCATATCACCAACTCCTGGCAGAATTCCCGGACCTCACCCGCCCACCGATTTTTGGAAAAGAGAAGACTCGACACGGCGTGGTACACCACATCGAAACCACGCCTGGCCCGCCGGTCTACAACAAACCCCGCCGTCTCGCACCTGATCGACTTAAACAGGTAAAGGAGGAATTCGAGCTCATGATCGAGCAGGGTGTGATGCGACCATCGAAAAGCCCGTGGGCATCACCTCTGCACGTAGTGCCGAAAAAGGACGGAAACCTGCGACCATGCGGCGACTACCGCGCGTTGAACGCTCGCACCGTACCCGACAGGTACTCACCGCCGCATATCGAAGACTTCGCGCATCATCTGTTTGGTAAGCGAATCTTCTCAAAGATCGATCTCGTCCGCGCGTACCATCAAATTCCGATTGCGCCCGAAGACATCGAAAAAACCGCGATAACAACACCTTTCGGACTTTTCGAAGCAACAAACATGATGTTTGGACTTCGGAACGCCGCGCAAACATGTCAGCGATTCGTCGACGAAATCACACGTGGGCTCGATTTCGTCTACGCGTACATCGATGATTTCCTAATAGCATCGGACGACGAAAGCCAACATCGCGAACATTTGAAAATTCTGTTCGACCGCCTCAACAATTACGGCGTCGTGATAAACCCCACGAAATGCGAATTCGGCGTGCACGAAATTACTTTCCTCGGATACTCGGTAAACTCCGACGGAATTAAACCGCCGCCCGAACGCGTCGAAGCGATTATAAAATTGTCGAAACCCGCGAACGCTAAGCAGCTACGTAGGTACCTCGGTATGATAAACTTCTACCGACGTTTCATACCGGGGGCCGCAAAAACACTCAAACCGCTCAATGATTTGTTAAAAGGCGCGAAAAAGGGCAACGCGCCCATAGAGTGGTCGGAACTGGCGGATAACAGCTTTCGCGAATCGCAACGCGCTCTCGCGGATGCCACGATGCTGGCGCATCCGATACCAGGTGCGCCTATCAGCCTCTCGGTAGATGCGTCCGACTACGCCGTGGGAGCGGTATTACAACAACACGCGAATAGCGAATGGCAACCGCTAGGGTTCGCAACGAAATCTCTGACCCCCGCGCAGCAAAAATATAGCGCGTACGATCGCGAACTACTCGCAATATACGCCGCAATCAAACACTTCCGACACGCTTTAGAAGGCAGAAATTTCGCAATATATACCGACCACAAACCTCTTACCTACGCGTTCAGACAAAAATTAGAAAAGTGTTCGCCGCGACAATTTCGATACCTCGACTACATCGGTCAATTCAGCACAGATATACGTTACATAAAGGGGCTAGATAATAACGTAGCCGACGCTCTGTCGCGCATCGAAGCAATAGGGAAGGCCGTGGACCATCAAACTCTCGCCGCCGCGCAAGAAAACGACAACGAACTAAGCGATATCGTCAACTCTGGTACAACCGCGTTACGGTTAAAGAAGATACGCTTTCCCGGTTGCGACGCAGAAATATACTGCGACGTATCAGCCGACATTGTAAGACCGTACGTACCGAAATCCTTGCGGCGCGACGTATTCAATTCGCTCCACGGACTTTCCCACCCCGGGATACGTGCCACGCAAAAGTTGGTGACGTCGCGTTTCATTTGGCCGTCCGTAAACAAAGATTGCCGGACTTGGGCACGACAATGTATCCCGTGTCAACGATGCAAAGTCAGCAGGCACGTATCCTCACCCGTCGGAACGTTCGAAACAACAGCAGGCCGGTTCGAGCACGTACACATAGACATTATCGCGATGCAATATTCGCAAGGCTACCGATATTGTCTAACGTGCATCGACCGTTTCTCGCGTTGGCCTGAAGCCATCCCCATCGCCGACATGGAAGCGACAACCGTTGCCTCGGCCCTCCTTTCTACATGGATAGCTCGTTTTGGCGTGCCTGCAAAAATAACAACCGACCAAGGACGCCAATTCGAATCAAACTTATTTAACGAACTGTGCCGGTTGCTCGGCATTAAGCATCTACGCACGACAGCCTATCACCCCGCGTCCAATGGGATGGTAGAGCGTTTATATCGGCAATTAAAGGCAGCAATAAAATGTCACAATACGAGCAACTGGGTAGAAATCCTACCAATTGTTTTACTTGGCATAAGAACCGCTATCAAGGAGGACCTGAACGCGACGGCCGCTGAAATGGTTTACGGCACCGGCATACGATTGCCGACAGAATTTTTCGCACCGACAAAGCAACAGCCCAACTCGGAATTCGCGAACCGTTTAAAGGAGCGAATTGAGAAAATCAGGCCTCGTTCGATTACGCGACACGGCGATAGGAAAACCTTCGTGTTCCGCGAGCTCGAAACATCACCATACGTATTCGTACGCCACGACGCGAGCGGTGGCCCGTTACAACCGCCTTACGACGGACCTTACCAGGTTATACAGCGTGGAACAAAGACCTTCACCGTCAAAATAAACAATAAAAACGTAATAGTCTCCATAGATCGTTTGAAACCCGCTTTTATTGTATCCGACGACATTGAACAACAGCAACGAGAAACCAGCGCAGAAACCCTCGTTACGTTTATACCGCGTAAAACCACAACTACGCAGAACGCCGAGCAGGCACAACAAAGCGAAGATGACTCAGGAGTTCATCACACCACGCGCGCGGGCAGGAGAGTTCGCTTTCCTGATCGCTTTCAGGCGGGTCTGCGATAAGATAATAGGTCATAACTACCTGCGAGATGTAAGAAAAAAAGATAAACGTTGTCACTGGTAAGGGGGTACTGTAGCGGCACTCGAGCACGGAACTTTCCAACGGCTTCGCGACACAAAGCGCTATACCTTCAAAGCGTAAGGCCGACGTGCCTAATGTGCCATCGATATCCCTATGGTTCTTCCGCCGAATATTCGGAAGAATGCACGCACGGCAACCGCCGCGGCACATCTAATAAACGCGTGTGTAGTGGGGATATCGAAGGGCAACTAAGAAAAGATTGGTTTCGAACAAAAGATTCATTCTGCCTCCAACCGCGAAGTGCGAAAGGTTCAGCATCATAGCGAAGCAAACACAAGCCGAGATACGCGATTGTAAACTCTCGATGGTTAATCATAAGTGTGAATCGTATAAATTGTTGATCTGTTGATTGTTAATAGAAATAAACTTTTTGTTGAACATCTGAGTATTCCTTCCGCACCTATCACGACACACCACCTCACTTATATTGCCTCGCATATATTTCGTGTTATTACCTAATTTTGTCAGCCATTTTTGACATCAAATTGCACTTTACTATGTGGAAATAGTACTATTTATGTGAAACTATTCATAAACTGTAAACATTTGTCAGTAGGCAATTCGATAAAGACTTCCGGCTCCTCGGGCTGGTGGGAATATTTCAATGTCCCTATGTGCCAAACCGTTGGTTTGTGACACACCATTACACGGCTCTCGCTCGCTACGCTCGCTCGAAAGCTATAGCTTAACCTAAAACCAATCCATCTTGCGTTCAGTATTCGATATGGTGGTGACATATTTCGAATTTGCGAACGTGTCGCATCGGTTGTGACGTTGGACTAGATTTTTACGAGCGAGCGAAGCGAGCGAGCAACGATCACAATTTCCGAGCTATACATATACCTTATATTGCATTGCATTTGCTTCGAGTTATTACCTAATTTTGTCAGCCATTTCTGACATCACATTGCACTTTACTATGTGGAAATAGTACTATTTATGTGAAACTATTCATAAACTGTAAACATTTGTCAGTAGGCAATTCGATAGACTTCCGGCTCCTCGGGCTGGTGCGAATATCTCAATGTCCGTATGTGCCAAACCGTTGGTTTGTGACACACCATTACGCGTCTCTCGCTCGCTGCGCTCGCTCGAAAGCTATAGCCTAACCTAAAGCCATACATCTTGCGTTCAGTAATCGATATGGTGGCGACATATTTCGAATTTGCGAACGTGTTGCATCGGTTGTGAGGTTGGACTAGATTTTTACGAGCGAGCAGAGCGAGCGAGCAACGGTGACAATTTCCAAGCTATACATATACCTTATATTGCATTGCATTTGTTTCGTGTTATTACCTAATTTTGTCAGCCATTTCGGACATCACATTGCACTGTAGTATGTGGAAATAGTACTATTTATGTGAAACTATTCATAAACTGTAAACATTTGTCAGTAGGCAATTCGATAAAGACTTCCGGCTCCTCGGGCTGGTGCGAATATTTCAATGTCCGTATGTGCCAAACCGTTGGTTTGTGACACACCTTTACGCGTCTCTCGCTCGCTGCGCTCGCTCGAAAGCTATAGCCTAACCTAAAACCATACATCTTGCGTTCAGTAATCGATATGGTGGTGACATATTTCGAATTTGCGAACGTGTCGCATCGGTTGTGAGGTTGGACTAGATTTTTACGAGCGAGCGGAGCGAGCGAGCAACGATTACAATTTCCAAGCTATACATATACCTTATATTGCCTTGCATATATTTCGTGATATTACCTAATTTTGTCAGCCATTTCTGACATCACATTGCACTTTACTATGCGGAAATAGTACTATTTATGTGAAACTATTCATAAACTGTAAACATTTGTCAGTAGGCAATTCGATAAAGACTTCCGGCTCCTCGGGCTGGTGGGAATATTTCAATGTCCGTATGTGCCAAACCGTTGGTTTGTGACACACCTTTACACGTCTCTCGCTCGCTACGCTCGCTCGAAAGCTATAGCTCAACCTAAAACCAAGCCATCTTGTGTTCATTATTCGATATGGTGGCGACATACATCAAATTTGCGAACGTGTCGGATCGGTTGTGAGGTTGGACTAGATTTTTACGAGCGAGCGGAGCGAGCGAATAACGGTCATCATTTCCAAGCTATAGATATACCTTATATTGCATTGCATTTGTTTCGTGTTATTACCTAATTTTGTCAGCCATTTCTGACATCACATTGCACTTTACTATGCGGAAATAGTACTATTTATGTGAAACTATTCATAAACTGTAAACATTTGTCAGTAGGCAATTCGATAAAGACTTCCGGCTCCTCGGGCTGGTGCGAATATTTCAATGTCCGTATTTGCCAAACCGTTGGTTTGTGACACACCTTTACGCGTCTCTCGCTCGCTACGCTCGCTCGAAAGCTATAGCTTAACCTAAAACCAATCCATCTCGCGTTCAGTATTCGATATGGTGGTGACATATTTCGAATTTGCGAACGTGTCGCATCGGTTGTGAGGTTGGACTAGATTTTTACGAGCGAGCGGAGCGAGCGAGCAACAATCACAATTTCCAAGCTATACATATACCTTATATTGCCTCGCATATATTTCGTGTTATTACCTAATTTTGTCAGCCATTTCTGACATCACATTGCACTTTACTATGTGGAAATAGTACTATTTATGTGAAACTATTCATAAACTGTAAACATTTGTCAGTAGGGAATTCGATAAAGACTTCCGGCTCCTCGGGCTGGTGCGAATATTTCAATGTCCGTATTTGCCAAACCGTTGGTTTGTGACACACCTTTACGCGTCTCTCGCTCGCTACGCTCGCTCGAAAGCTATAGCTTAACCTAAAACCAATCCATCTTGCGTTCAGTATTCGATATGGTGGTGACATATTTCGAATTTGCGAACGTGTCGCATCGGTTGTGAGGTTGGACTAGATTTTTAGGAGCGAGCGGAGCGAGCGAGCAACGATCACAATTTCCAAGCTATACATATACCTTATATTGCCTTGCATATATTTCGTGTTATTACCTAATTTTGTCAGCCATTTCTGACATCACATTGCACTTTACTATGTGGAAATAGTACTATTTATGTGAAACTATTCATAAACTGTAAACATTTGTCAGTAGGGAATTCGATAAAGACTTCCGGCTCCTCGGGCTGGTGCGAATATTTCAATGTCCGTATGTGCCAAACCGTTGGTTTGTGACACACCTTTACGCGTCTCTCGCTCGCTGCGCCCGCTCGAAAGCTACAGCCTAACCTAAAACCATACATCTTGCGTTCAGCAATCGATATGGTGGCGACATATTTCGAATTTGCGAACGTGTCGCATCGGTTGTGAGGTTGGACTAGATTTTTACGTGCGAGCGGAGCGAGCGAGCAACGGTGACAATTTCCAAGCTATACATATACCTTATATTGCATTGCATTTGTTTCGTGTTATTACCTAATTTTGTCAGCCATTTCGGACATCACATTGCACTGTAGTATGTGGAAATAGTACTATTTATGTGAAACTATTCATAAACTGTAAACATTTGTCAGTAGGCAATTCGATAAAGACTTCCGGCTCCTCGGGCTGGTGCGAATATTTCAATGTCCGTATGTGCCAAACCGTTGGTTTATGACACACCTTTACACATCTCTCGCTCGCTACGCTCGCTCGAAAGCTATAGCTTAACCTAAAACCAATCCATCTTGCGTTCAGTATTCGATATGGTGGTGACATATTTCGAATTTGCGAACGTGTCGCATCGGTTGTGAGGTTCGACTAGATTTTTACGAGCGAGCGGAGCGAGCGAGCAACGGTGACAATTTCCAAGCTATACATATACCTTATATTGCATTGCATTTGTTTCGTGTTATTACCTAATTTTGTCAGCCATTTCGGACATAACATTGCACTGTAGTATGTGGAAATAGTACTATTTATGTGAAACTATTCATAAACTGTAAACATTTGTCAGTAGGCAATTCGATAAAGACTTCCGGCTCCTCGGGCTGGTGGGAATATTTCAATGTCCCTATGTGCCAAACCGTTGGTTTGTGACACACCATTACACGGCTCTCGCTCGCTACGCTCGCTCGAAAGCTATAGCTTAACCTAAAACCAATCCATCTTGCGTTCAGTATTCGATATGGTGGTGACATATTTCGAATTTGCGAACGTGTCGCATCGGTTGTGACGTTGGACTAGATTTTTACGAGCGAGCGGAGCGAGCGAGCAACGATCACAATTTCCAAGCTGTACATATACCTTATATTGCATTGCATTTGTTTCGAGTTATTACCTAATTTTGTCAGCCATTTCTGACATCACATTGCACTTTACTATGTGGAAATAGTACTATTTATGTGAAACTATTCATAAACTGTAAACATTTGTCAGTAGGCAATTTGATAGACTTCCGGCTCCTCGGGCTGGTGCGAATATCTCAATGTCCGTATGTGCCAAACCGTTGGTTTGTGACACACCTTTACGCGTCTCTCGCTCGCTGCGCTCGCTCGAAAGTTATAGCGTAACCTAAAACCAATCCATCTTGCGTTCATTATTCGATATGGTGGCGACTTATTTCAAATTTGCGAACGTGTCGCATCGGTTGTGAGGTCGGACTAGATTTTTTCGAGCGAGCGGAGCGAGCGAGCAACGATCACAATTTCCAAGCTATACATATACCTTATATTGCATTGCATTTGTTTCGTGTTATTACCTAATTTTGTCAGCCATTTCTGACATCACATTGCACTTTACTATGTGGAAATAGTACTATTTATGTGAAACTATTCATAAACTGTAAACATTTGTCAGTAGGCAATTCGATAAAGACTTCCGGCTCCTCGGGCTGGTGCGAATATTTCAATGTCCGTATTTGCCAAACCGTTGGTTTGTGACACACCTTTACAGGTCTCTCGCTCGCTACGCTCGCTCGAAAGCTATAACTTAACCTAAAACCAATCCATCTTGCGTTCAGTATTCGATATGGTGGTGACATATTTCGAATTTGCGAACGTGTCGCATCGGTTGTGAGGTTGGACTAGATTTTTACGAGCGAGCGGAGCGAGCGAGCAACGATCACAATTTCCAAGCTATACATATACCTTATATTGCCTTGCATATATTTCGTGTTATTACCTAATTTTGTCAGCCATTTCTGACATCAAATTGCACTTTACTATGTGGAAATAGTACTATTTATGTGAAACTATTCATAAACTGTAAACATTTGTCAGTAGGCAATTCGATAAAGACTTCCGGCTCCTCGGGCTGGTGCGAATATTTCAATGTCCGTATTTGCCAAACCATTGGTTTGTGACACACCTTTACGCGTCTCTCGCTCGCTACGCTCGCTCGAAAGCTATAGCTTAACCCAAAATCAATCCATCTTGCGTTCAGTATTCGATATGGTGGTGACATATTTCGAATTTGCGAACGCGTCGCATCGGTTGTGAGGTTGGACTAGATTTTTACAAGCGAGCGGAGCGAGCGAGCAACGATCACAATTTCCAAGCTATACATATACCTTATATTGCCTTGCATATATTTCGTGTTATTACCTAATTTTGTCAGCCATTTCTGACATCAAATTGCACTTAACTATGTGGAAATAGTACTATTTATGTGAAACTATTCATAAACTGTAAACATTTGTCAGTAGGCAATTCGATAAAGACTTCCGGCTCCTCGGGCTGGTGCGAATATTTCAATGTCCGTATGTGCCAAACCGCTGGCTTGTGACACACCTTTACGCGTCTCTCGCTCGCTGCGCTCGCTCGAAAGCTATAGCCTAACCTAAAACCATACATCTTGCGTTCAGTAATCGATATGGTGGCGACATATTTCGAATTTGCGAACGTGTCGCATCGGTTGTGAGTTTGGACTAGATTTTTACGAGCGAGCGGAGCGAGCGAGCAACGATCACAATTTCCAAGCTATACATATACCTTATATTGCCTTGCATATATTTCGTGATATTACCTAATTTCGTCAGCCATTTCTGACATCACATTGCACTTTACTATGTGGAAGTAGTACTATTTATGTGAAACTATTCATAAACAGTAAACATTTGTCAGTAGGCAATTCGATAAAGACTTCCGGCTCCTCGGGCTGGTGGGAATATTTCAATGTCCGTATGTGCCAAACCGTTGGTTTGTGACTCACCTTTACACGTCTCTCGCTCGCTACGCTCGCTCGAAAGCTATAGCTTAACCTAAAACCAAGCCATCTTGCGTTCATTATTCGATATGGTGGCGACATACATCGAATTTGCGAACGTGTCGGATCGGTTGTGAGGTTGGACTAGATTTTTACCAGCGAGCGGAGCGAGCGAATAACGGTCATCATTTCCAAGCTATACATATACCTTATATTGCCTTGCATATATTTCGTGATATTACCTAATTTCGTCAGCCATTTCTGACATCACATTGCACTTTACTATGTGGAAGTAGTACTATTTATGTGAAACTATTCATAAACAGTAAACATTTGTCAGTAGGCAATTCGATAAAGACTTCCGGCTCCTCGGGCTGGTGCGAATATTTCAATGTCCGTATGTGCCAAACCGTTGGTTTGTGACACACCTTTACGCGTCTCTCGCTCGCTGCGCTCGCTCGAAAGCTATAGCCTAACCTAAAACCATACATCTTGCGTTCAGTCATCGATATGGTGGTGACATATTTCGAATTTGCGAACGTGTCGCATCGGTTGTGAGGTTGGACTAGATTTTTACGAGCGAGCGGAGCGAGCGAATAACGGTCATCATTTCCAAGCTATACATATAAATTATATTGCATTGCATTTGTTTCGTGTTATTACCTAATTTTGTCAGCCATTTCTGACATCACATTGCACTTTACTATGTGGAAATAGTACTATTTATGTGAAACTATTCGTAAACTGTAAACATTTGTCAGTAGGCAATTCCATAAATACTTCCGGCTCCTCGGGCTGGTGGGAATATTTCAATGTCCCTATGTGCCAAACCGTTGGTTTGTGACACACCATTACACGGCTCTCGCTCGCTACGCTCGCTCGAAAGCTATAGCTTAACCTAAAACCAATCCATCTTGCGTTCAGTAATCGATATGGTGGCGACATATTTCGAATTTGCGAACGTGTCGCATCGGTTGTGAGGTTGGACTAGATCTTTACGAGCGAGCGGAGCGAGCGAGCAACGATAACAATTTCCAAGCTATACATATACCTTATATTGCCTTGCATATATTTCTTGATATTACCTAATTTTGTCAGCCATTTCTGACATCACATTGCACTTTACTATGTGGAAATAGTACTATTTATGTGAAACTATTCATAAACTGTAAACATTTGTCAGTAGGCAATTCGATAAAGACTTCCGGCTCTTCGGGCTGGTGCGAATATTTCAATGTCCGTATGTGCCAAACCGTTGGTTTGTGACACAACTTTACACGTATCTCGCTCGCTACGCTCGCTCGAAAGCTATAGCTTAACCTAAAACAAAGCCATCTTGCGTTCATTATTCGATATGGTGGCGACATACATCGAATTTGCGAACGTGTCGGATCGGTTGTGAGGTTGGACTAGATTTTTACGAGCGAGCGGAGCGAGCGAATAACGGTCATCATTTCCAAGCTATACATATAAATTATATTGCATTGCATTTGTTTCGTGTTATTACCTAATTTTGTCAGCCATTTCTGACATCACATTGCACTTTACTATGTGGAAATAGTACTATTTATGTGAAACTATTCATAAACTGTAAACATTTGTCAGTAGGCAATTCGATAAAGACTTCCGGCTCCTCGGGCTGGTGCGAATATTTCAATGTCCGTATTTGCCAGACCGTTGGTTTGTGACACACCTTTACAGATCTCTCGCTCGCTACGCTCGCTCGAAAGCTATAGCTTAACCTAAAACCAATCCATCTTGCGTTCAGTATTCGATATGGTGGTGACATATTTCGAATTTGCGAACGTGTCGCATCGGTTGTGAGGTTGGACTAGATCTTTACGAGCGAGCGGAGCGAGCGAGCAACGATTACAATTTCCAAGCTATACATATACCTTATATTGCCTTGCATATATTTCTTGATATTACCTAATTTTGTCAGCCATTTCTGACATCACATTGCACTTTACTATGTGGAAATAGTACTATTTATGTGAAACTATTCATAAACTGTAAACATTTGTCAGTAGGCAATTCGATAAAGACTTCCGGCTCTTCGGGCTGGTGCGAATATTTCAATGTCCGTATGTGCCAAACCGTTGGTTTGTGACACAACTTTACACGAATCTCGCTCGCTACGCTCGCTCGAAAGCTATAGCTTAACCTAAAACCAAGCCATCTTGCGTTCATTATTCGATATGGTGGCGACATACATCGAATTTGCGAACGTGTCGGATCGGTTGTGAGGTTGGACTAGATTTTTACGAGCGAGCGGAGCGAGCGAATAACGGTCATCATTTCCGAGCTATACATATAAATTATATTGCATTGCATTTGTTTCGTGTTATTACCTAATTTTGTCAGCCATTTCTGACATCACATTGCACTTTACTATGTGGAAATAGTACTATTTATGTGAAACTATTCATAAACTGTAAACATTTGTCAGTAGGCAATTCGATAAAGACTTCCGGCTCCTCGGGCTGGTGCGAATATTTCAATGTCCGTATTTGCCAAACCATTGGTTTGTGACACACCTTTACGCGTCTCTCGCTCGCTACGCTCGCTCGAAAGCTATAGCTTAACCTAAAACCAAGCCATCTTGCGTTCAGTATTCGATATGGCGGTGACATATTTCGAATTTGCGAACATGTCGCATCGGTTGTGAGGTTGGACTAGATTTTTACGAGCGAGCGGAGCGAGCGAGCAACGATCACAATTTCCAAGTTATACATATACCTTATATTGCCTTGCATATATTTCGTGTTATTACCTAATTTTGTCAGCCATTTCTGTCATCACATTGCACTTTACTATGTGGAAATAGTACTATTTATGTGAAACTATTCATAAACTGTAAACATTTGTCAGTAGGCAATTCGATAAAGACTTCCGGCTCCTCGGGCTGGTGCGAATATTTCAATGTCCGTATGTGCCAAACCGTTGGTTTGTGACACACCTTTACGCGTCCCTCGCTCGCTGCGCTCGCTCGAAAACTATTGCCCAACCTAAAACCAATCCATCTTGCGTTCAGTAATCGATATGGTGGTGACATATTTCGAATTTGCGAACGTGTCGCATCGGTTGTGAGTTCGGACTAGATTTTTACGAGCGAGCGGAGCGAGCGAGCAACGATCACAATTTCCAAGCTATACATATACCTTATATTGCCTTGCATATATTTCGTGTTATTACCTTATTTTGTCAGCCATTTCTGACATCACATTGCACTTTACTATGTGGAAATAGTACTATTTATGTGAAACTATTCATAAACTGTAAACATTTGTCAGTAGGCAATTCGATAAAGACTTCCGGCTCCTCGGGCTGGTGCGAATATTTCAATGTCCGTATGTGCCAAACCGTTGGTTTGTGACACACCTTTACACGTCTCTCGCTCGCTACGCTCGCTCGAAAGCTATAGCTTAAACTAAAACCAAGCCATCTTGCGTTCATTATTCGATATGGTGGCGACATATTTCGAATTTGCGAACGTGTCGCATCGGTTGTGAGGTTGGACTAGATTTTTACGAGCGAGCGGAGCGAGCGAGCAACGGTGACAATTTCCAAGCTATACATATACCTTATATTGCATTGCATTTGTTTCGTGTTATTACCTAATTTTGTCAGCCATTTCGGACATCACATTGCACTGTAGTATGTGGAAATAGTACTATTTATGTGAAACTATTCATAAACTGTAAACATTTGTCAGTAGGCAATTCGATAAAGACTTCCGGCTCCTCGGGCTGGGGGAATATTTCAATGTCCCTATGTGCCAAACCGTTGGTTTGTGACACACCATTACACGGCTCTCGCTCGCTACGCTCGCTCGAAAGCTATAGCTTAACCTAAAACCAATCCATCTTGCGTTCAGTAATCGATATGGTGGCGACATATTTCGAATTTGCGAACGTGTCGCATCGGTTGTGAGGTTGGACTAGATTTTTACGAGCGAGCGGAGCGAGCGAGCAACGATTACAATTTCCAAGCTATACATATACCTTATATTGCCTTGCATATATTTCGTGTTATTACCTAATTTTGTCAGCCATTTCTGACATCACATTGCACTTTACTATGTGCAAATAGTACTATTTATGTGAAACTATTCATAAACTGTAAACATTTGTCAGTAGGCAATTCGATAAAGACTTCCGGCTCCTCGGGCTGGTGCGAATATTTCAATGTCCGTATTTGCCAAACCGTTGGTTTGTGACACACCTTTACGCGTCTCTCGCTCGCTGCGCTCGCTCGAAAGCTATAGCCTAACCTAAAACCATACATCTTGCGTTCAGTAATCGATATGGTGGCGACATATTTCGAATTTGCGAACGTGTCGCATCGGTTGTGAGGTTGGACTAGATTTTTACGAGCGAGCGGAGCGAGCGAGCAACGGTGACAATTTCCAAGCTATACATATACCTTATATTGCATTGCATTTGTTTCGTGTTATTACCTAATTTTGTCAGCCATTTCGGACATCACATTGCACTGTAGTATGTGGAAATAGTACTATTTATGTGAAACTATTCATAAACTGTAAACATTTGTCAGTAGGCAATTCGATAAAGACTTCCGGCTCCTCGGGCTGGGGGAATATTTCAATGTCCCTATGTGAAAAACCGTTGGTTTGTGACACACCATTACACGGCTCTCGCTCGCTACGCTCGCTCGAAAGCTATAGCTTAACCTAAAACCAATCCATCTTGCGTTCAGTATTCGATATGGTGGTGACATATTTCGAATTTGCGAACGTGTCGCATCGGTTGTGACGTTGGACTAGATTTTTACGAGCGAGCGGAGCGAGCGAGCAACGGTGACAATTTCCAAGCTATACATATACCTTATATTCCATTGCATTTGTTTCGTGTTATTACCTAATTTTGTCAGCCATTTCTGACATCACATTAAACTTTACTATGTGGAAATAGTACTATTTATGTGAAACTATTCATAAACTGTAAACATTTGTCAGTAGGCAATTCGATAAAGACTTCCGGCTCCTCGGGCTGGTGCGAATATTTCAATGTCCGTATTTGCCAAACCGTTGGTTTGTGACACACCTTTACGCGTCTCTCGCTCGCTGCGCTCGCTCGAAAGCTATAGCCTAACCTAAAACCATACATCTTGCGTTCAGTAATCGATATGGTGGCGACATATTTCGAATTAGCGAACGTGTCGCATCGGTTGTGAGGTTGGACTAGATTTTTACGAGCGAGCGGAGCGAGCGAGCAACGGTGACAACTTCCAAGCTATACATATACCTTATATTGCATTGCATTTGTTTCGTGTTATTACCTAATTTTGTCAGCCATTTCTGACATCACATTGCACTTTACTATGTGGAAATAGTACTATTTATGTGAAACTATTCATAAACTGTAAACATTTGTCAGTAGGCAATTCGATAAAGACTTCCGGCTCCTCGGGCTGGTGCGAATATTTCAATGACCGTATGTGCCAAACCGTTGGTTTGTGACACTCCTTTACACGTCTCTCGCTCGCTACGCTCGCTCGAAAGCTATAGCTTAACCTAAAACCAAGCCATCTTGCGTTCAGTATTCGATATGGCGGTGACATATTTCGAATTTGCGAAGGTGTCGCATCGGTTGTGAGGTTGGACTAGATTTTTACGAGCGAGCGGAGCGAGCGAGAAACGGTGACAATTTCCAAGCTATACATATACCTTATATTGCATTGCATTTGTTTCGTGTTATTACCTAATTTTGTCAGCCATTTCTGACATCACATTGCACTTTACTATGTGGAAATAGTACTATTTATGTGAAACTATTCACAAACTGTAAACATTTGTCAGTAGGCCATAGGATAAAGACTTCCGGCTCCTCGGGCTGTTGCGAATATTTCAATGTCCGTATGTGCCAAACCGTTTGTTTGTGACACACCTTTACGCGTCCCTCGCTCGCTGCGCTCGCTCGAAATCTATTGCCCAACATAAAACCATACATCTTGCGTTCAGTAATCGATATGGTGGTGACATATTTCGAATTTGCGAACGTGTCGCATCGGTTGTGAGGTCGGACTAGATTTTTACGAGCGAGCGGAGCGAGCGAGCAACGATCACAATTTCCAAGCTATACATATACCTTATATTGCCTTGCATATATTTCGTGTTATTACCTAATTTTGTCAGCCATTTCTGACATCACATTGCACTTTACTATGTGGAAATAGTACTATTTATGTGAAACTATTCATAAACTGTAAACATTTGTCAGTAGGGAATTCGATAAAGACTTCCGGCTCCTCGGGCTGGTGCGAATATTTCAATGTCCGTATGTGCCAAACCGTTGGTTTGTGACACACCTTTACGCGTCTCTCGCTCGCTGCGCTCGCTAGAAAGCTATAGCCTAACCTAAAACCATACATCTTGCGTTCAGTAATCGATATGGTGGCGACATATTTCGAATTTGCGAACGTGTCGCATCGGTTGTGAGGTTGGACTAGATTTTTACGAGCGAGCGGAGCGAGCGAGCAACGGTGACAATTTCCAAGCTATACATATACCTTATATTGCATTGCATTTGTTTCGTGTTATTACCTAATTTTGTCAGCCATTTCGGACATCACATTGCACTGTAGTATGTGGAAATAGTACTATTTATGTGAAGCTATTCATAAACTGTAAACATTTGTCAGTAGGCCATAGGATAACGACTTCCGGCTCCTCGGGCTGGTGCGAATATTTCAATGTCCGAATGTGCCAAACCGTTGGTTTGTGACACACCTTTACGCGTCTCTCGCTCGCTGCGCTCGCTAGAAAGCTATAGCCTAACCTAAAACCATACATCTTGCGTTCAGTAATCGATATGGTGGCGACATATTTCGAATTTGCGAACGTGTCGCATCGGTTGTGAGGTCGGACTAGATTTTTACGAGCGAGCGGAGCGAGCGAGCAACGATCACAATTTCCAAGCTATACATATACCTTATATTGCCTTGCATATATTTCGTGTTATTACCTAATTTTGTCAGCCATTTCGGACATAACATTGCACTGTAGTATGTGGAAATAGTACTATTTATGTGAAACTATTCATAAACTGTAAACATTTGTCAGTAGGCAATTCGATAAAGACTTCCGGCTCCTCGGGCTGGTGGGAATATTTCAATGTCCCTATGTGCCAAACCGTTGGTATGTGACACACCATTAGACGGCTCTCGCTCGCTACGCTCGCTCGAAAGCTATAGCTTAACCTAAAACCAATCCATCTTGCGTTCAGTATTCGATATGGTGGTGACATATTTCGAATTTGTGAACGTGTCGCATCGGTTGTGAGGTTGGACTAGATTTTTACGAGCGAGCGGAGCGAGCGAGCAACGATCACAATTTCCAAGCTTTACATATACCTTATGTAGCGGCACTCGAGCACGGAACTTTCCAACGGCTTCGCGACACAAAGCGCTATACCTTCAAAGCGTAAGGCCGACGTGCCTAATGTGCCTTCGATATCCCTATGGTTCTTCCGCCGAATATTCGGAAGAATGCACGCACGGCAACCGCCGCGGTACATCTAATAGACGCATGTGTAGTGGGGATATCGAAGGGCAACTAAGAAAAGATTGGTTTCGAACAAAAGATTCTTTCTGCCTCCAACCGCGAAGTGCGAAAGGTTCAGCATCATAGCGAAGCAAACACAAGCCGAGATACGCGATTGTAAACTCTCGATGGTTAATCATAAGTGTGAATCGTATAAATTGTTGATCTGTTGATTGTTAATAGAAATAAACATTTTGTTGAACATCTGAGTATTCCTTCCGCACCTATCAGACTATCAGACACACCACCTCAAACTGGTGACCCCGACGTGATTTTTTTGTGTTAGAGGTGACAGTGATAGACTAGTCGCGGTGTGAACAGTAGTGTCCGCAAATCACACTATGGAAATGGAGAGCAAACCAACTCCAGCCGGTGCTTTGTTTCGCGTGCCACCATTTATGCCTACGAAGGCCGGGCTCTGGTTCTCGATCCTAGAGAAGTATTTCGACGTAACCGGCATCAGCCACGATAAGGAAAAAGCCGTAACCCTCATGGGATTCCTTGACCCAACATACCTCGTCAAGATCGAGGATACCGTGACCCACCTCCCTGATACCGGCCAGTACGATAAATTGAAGAGCGAGCTGATCCGCACCCTGACCGAATCCGACAGCGCCAAAGTCGAAAGGTTAGTCGAACGCGAAGAGATGGGCGACAGAAAGCCCTCACAGTTTTACAACGACCTAAAGAAACTAGCCAGCCCGCTCGCGTCCGACGAGTTCATCCTAAACCTGTGGAGGAACCACCTCCCAGACCGTATCAGGGAAGTCCTGGCCGCAGTTGACGATACGAGCATAGAAAAGCTGACCAAGACCGCGGATAGAATCGACGAGGCGTACGTTCGCCACGGCCACCGCGCGCATAGGGTGGGCGCAGTCGCCGAGCCACTGGCATCATACGAAGATAAAACCGACGCACTGGCCGCCGCCGTCACCAGCAGGGTGCTAGACGGAATGAAGGCTATGAGAATCGACGGGCATCGTCGACCACGAAGACGCTCGAATTCTCTCACCCGACCCCGCCGCCGTTCGCGTTCGCGAGATAACCCGCGCCAGGACGGAATGTGCTTCTATCATGCGAGGTTTGGCGATCGCGCCAGGAAATGTAACGCCCCTTGTAAGTGGAAGTCGGGAAACGACACCAGCCATCCGTAAAAGCGGCGAACGACAACGGCTTGGGATCTCGCCGCATCTTTGTTTTGGACCAGAGAACGAAGACTTCATTCTTAGTTGACACCGGTGCTGATATCAGCGTTTATCCCCGAAGCAGGCTATCCACGGACGTAAAGAAAACAGCGTATGAACTATTCGCTGCCAATGGGACGCGCATCGCAACGTACGGCACTTTAGCGATGGAGCTAAACCTGTCCCTACGCAGAGCATTCAGATGGAACTTTACGGTAGCCGACGTGCAAACCCCCATCATCGGCATGGACTTCCTAAGCCATTACGGGTTGCTCGTGGACGCGCGAAACAAAAGCCTCACCGACACGGCAACTCGAATGTCATCGAGGGGATACACCGACACGACAGACGAAGTGTCCGTTAAGACCATTATCGGCGAATCACCATATCACCAACTCCTGGCAGAATTCCCGGACCTCACCCGCCCACCGATTTTTGGAAAAGAGAAGACTCGACACGGCGTGGTACACCACATCGAAACCACGCCTGGCCCGCCGGTCTACAACAAACCCCGCCGTCTCGCACCTGATCGACTTAAACAGGTAAAGGAGGAATTCGAGCTCATGATCGAGCAGGGTGTGATGCGACCATCGAAAAGCCCGTGGGCATCACCTCTGCACGTAGTGCCGAAAAAGGACGGAAACCTGCGACCATGCGGCGACTACCGCGCGTTGAACGCTCGCACCGTACCCGACAGGTACTCACCGCCGCATATCGAAGACTTCGCGCATCATCTGTTTGGTAAGCGAATCTTCTCAAAGATCGATCTCGTCCGCGCGTACCATCAAATTCCGATTGCGCCCGAAGACATCGAAAAAACCGCGATAACAACACCTTTCGGACTTTTCGAAGCAACAAACATGATGTTTGGACTTCGGAACGCCGCGCAAACATGTCAGCGATTCGTCGACGAAATCACACGTGGGCTCGATTTCGTCTACGCGTACATCGATGATTTCCTAATAGCATCGGACGACGAAAGCCAACATCGCGAACATTTGAAAATTCTGTTCGACCGCCTCAACAATTACGGCGTCGTGATAAACCCCACGAAATGCGAATTCGGCGTGCACGAAATTACTTTCCTCGGATACTCGGTAAACTCCGACGGAATTAAACCGCCGCCCGAACGCGTCGAAGCGATTATAAAATTGTCGAAACCCGCGAACGCTAAGCAGCTACGTAGGTACCTCGGTATGATAAACTTCTACCGACGTTTCATACCGGGGGCCGCAAAAACACTCAAACCGCTCAATGATTTGTTAAAAGGCGCGAAAAAGGGCAACGCGCCCATAGAGTGGTCGGAACTGGCGGATAACAGCTTTCGCGAATCGCAACGCGCTCTCGCGGATGCCACGATGCTGGCGCATCCGATACCAGGTGCGCCTATCAGCCTCTCGGTAGATGCGTCCGACTACGCCGTGGGAGCGGTATTACAACAACACGCGAATAGCGAATGGCAACCGCTAGGGTTCGCAACGAAATCTCTGACCCCCGCGCAGCAAAAATATAGCGCGTACGATCGCGAACTACTCGCAATATACGCCGCAATCAAACACTTCCGACACGCTTTAGAAGGCAGAAATTTCGCAATATATACCGACCACAAACCTCTTACCTACGCGTTCAGACAAAAATTAGAAAAGTGTTCGCCGCGACAATTTCGATACCTCGACTACATCGGTCAATTCAGCACAGATATACGTTACATAAAGGGGCTAGATAATAACGTAGCCGACGCTCTGTCGCGCATCGAAGCAATAGGGAAGGCCGTGGACCATCAAACTCTCGCCGCCGCGCAAGAAAACGACAACGAACTAAGCGATATCGTCAACTCTGGTACAACCGCGTTACGGTTAAAGAAGATACGCTTTCCCGGTTGCGACGCAGAAATATACTGCGACGTATCAGCCGACATTGTAAGACCGTACGTACCGAAATCCTTGCGGCGCGACGTATTCAATTCGCTCCACGGACTTTCCCACCCCGGGATACGTGCCACGCAAAAGTTGGTGACGTCGCGTTTCATTTGGCCGTCCGTAAACAAAGATTGCCGGACTTGGGCACGACAATGTATCCCGTGTCAACGATGCAAAGTCACCAGGCACGTATCCTCACCCGTCGGAACGTTCGAAACAACAGCAGGCCGGTTCGAGCACGTACACATAGACATTATCGCGATGCAATATTCGCAAGGCTACCGATATTGTCTAACGTGCATCGACCGTTTCTCGCGTTGGCCTGAAGCCATCCCCATCGCCGACATGGAAGCGACAACCGTTGCCTCGGCCCTCCTTTCTACATGGATAGCTCGTTTTGGCGTGCCTGCAAAAATAACAACCGACCAAGGACGCCAATTCGAATCAAACTTATTTAACGAACTGTGCCGGTTGCTCGGCATTAAGCATCTACGCACGACAGCCTATCACCCCGCGTCCAATGGGATGGTAGAGCGTTTATATCGGCAATTAAAGGCAGCAATAAAATGTCACAATACGAGCAACTGGGTAGAAATCCTACCAATTGTTTTACTTGGCATAAGAACCGCTATCAAGGAGGACCTGAACGCGACGGCCGCTGAAATGGTTTACGGCACCGGCATACGATTGCCGACAGAATTTTTCGCACCGACAAAGCAACAGCCCAACTCGGAATTCGCGAACCGTTTAAAGGAGCGAATTGAGAAAATCAGGCCTCGTTCGATTACGCGACACGGCGATAGGAAAACCTTCGTGTTCCGCGAGCTCGAAACATCACCATACGTATTCGTACGCCACGACGCGAGCGGTGGCCCGTTACAACCGCCTTACGACGGACCTTACCAGGTTATACAGCGTGGAACAAAGACCTTCACCGTCAAAATAAACAATAAAAACGTAATAGTCTCCATAGATCGTTTGAAACCCGCTTTTATTGTATCCGACGACATTGAACAACAGCAACGAGAAACCAGCGCAGAAACCCTCGTTACGTTTATACCGCGTAAAACCACAACTACGCAGAACGCCGAGCAGGCACAACAAAGCGAAGATGACTCAGGAGTTCATCACACCACGCGCGCGGGCAGGAGAGTTCGCTTTCCTGATCGCTTTCAGGCGGGTCTGCGATAAGATAATAGGTCATAACTACCTGCGAGATGTAAGAAAAAAAGATAAACGTTGTCACTGGTAAGGGGGTACTGTAGCGGCACTCGAGCACGGAACTTTCCAACGGCTTCGCGACACAAAGCGCTATACCTTCAAAGCGTAAGGCCGACGTGCCTAATGTGCCATCGATATCCCTATGGTTCTTCCGCCGAATATTCGGAAGAATGCACGCACGGCAACCGCCGCGGCACATCTAATAAACGCGTGTGTAGTGGGGATATCGAAGGGCAACTAAGAAAAGATTGGTTTCGAACAAAAGATTCATTCTGCCTCCAACCGCGAAGTGCGAAAGGTTCAGCATCATAGCGAAGCAAACACAAGCCGAGATACGCGATTGTAAACTCTCGATGGTTAATCATAAGTGTGAATCGTATAAATTGTTGATCTGTTGATTGTTAATAGAAATAAACTTTTTGTTGAACATCTGAGTATTCCTTCCGCACCTATCACGACACACCACCTCACTTATATTGCCTCGCATATATTTCGTGTTATTACCTAATTTTGTCAGCCATTTTTGACATCAAATTGCACTTTACTATGTGGAAATAGTACTATTTATGTGAAACTATTCATAAACTGTAAACATTTGTCAGTAGGCAATTCGATAAAGACTTCCGGCTCCTCGGGCTGGTGGGAATATTTCAATGTCCCTATGTGCCAAACCGTTGGTTTGTGACACACCATTACACGGCTCTCGCTCGCTACGCTCGCTCGAAAGCTATAGCTTAACCTAAAACCAATCCATCTTGCGTTCAGTATTCGATATGGTGGTGACATATTTCGAATTTGCGAACGTGTCGCATCGGTTGTGACGTTGGACTAGATTTTTACGAGCGAGCGAAGCGAGCGAGCAACGATCACAATTTCCGAGCTATACATATACCTTATATTGCATTGCATTTGCTTCGAGTTATTACCTAATTTTGTCAGCCATTTCTGACATCACATTGCACTTTACTATGTGGAAATAGTACTATTTATGTGAAACTATTCATAAACTGTAAACATTTGTCAGTAGGCAATTCGATAGACTTCCGGCTCCTCGGGCTGGTGCGAATATCTCAATGTCCGTATGTGCCAAACCGTTGGTTTGTGACACACCATTACGCGTCTCTCGCTCGCTGCGCTCGCTCGAAAGCTATAGCCTAACCTAAAGCCATACATCTTGCGTTCAGTAATCGATATGGTGGCGACATATTTCGAATTTGCGAACGTGTCGCATCGGTTGTGAGGTTGGACTAGATTTTTACGAGCGAGCGGAGCGAGCGAGCAACGGTGACAACTTCCAAGCTATACATATACCTTATATTGCATTGCATTTGTTTCGTGTTATTACCTAATTTTGTCAGCCATTTCTGACATCACATTGCACTTTACTATGTGGAAATAGTACTATTTATGTGAAACTATTCATAAACTGTAAACATTTGTCAGTAGGCAATTCGATAAAGACTTCCGGCTCCTCGGGCTGGTGCGAATATTTCAATGACCGTATGTGCCAAACCGTTGGTTTGTGACACTCCTTTACACGTCTCTCGCTCGCTACGCTCGCTCGAAAGCTATAGCTTAACCTAAAACCAAGCCATCTTGCGTTCAGTATTCGATATGGCGGTGACATATTTCGAATTTGCGAAGGTGTCGCATCGGTTGTGAGGTTGGACTAGATTTTTACGAGCGAGCGGAGCGAGCGAGAAACGGTGACAATTTCCAAGCTATACATATACCTTATATTGCATTGCATTTGTTTCGTGTTATTACCTAATTTTGTCAGCCATTTCTGACATCACATTGCACTTTACTATGTGGAAATAGTACTATTTATGTGAAACTATTCACAAACTGTAAACATTTGTCAGTAGGCCATAGGATAAAGACTTCCGGCTCCTCGGGCTGTTGCGAATATTTCAATGTCCGTATGTGCCAAACCGTTTGTTTGTGACACACCTTTACGCGTCCCTCGCTCGCTGCGCTCGCTCGAAATCTATTGCCCAACATAAAACCATACATCTTGCGTTCAGTAATCGATATGGTGGTGACATATTTCGAATTTGCGAACGTGTCGCATCGGTTGTGAGGTCGGACTGGATTTTTACGAGCGAGCGGAGCGAGCGAGCAACGATCACAATTTCCAAGCTATACATATACCTTATATTGCCTTGCATATATTTCGTGTTATTACCTAATTTTGTCAGCCATTTCTGACATCACATTGCACTTTACTATGTGGAAATAGTACTATTTATGTGAAACTATTCATAAACTGTAAACATTTGTCAGTAGGGAATTCGATAAAGACTTCCGGCTCCTCGGGCTGGTGCGAATATTTCAATGTCCGTATGTGCCAAACCGTTGGTTTGTGACACACCTTTACGCGTCTCTCGCTCGCTGCGCTCGCTAGAAAGCTATAGCCTAACCTAAAACCATACATCTTGCGTTCAGTAATCGATATGGTGGCGACATATTTCGAATTTGCGAACGTGTCGCATCGGTTGTGAGGTTGGACTAGATTTTTACGAGCGAGCGGAGCGAGCGAGCAACGGTGACAATTTCCAAGCTATACATATACCTTATATTGCATTGCATTTGTTTCGTGTTATTACCTAATTTTGTCAGCCATTTCGGACATCACATTGCACTGTAGTATGTGGAAATAGTACTATTTATGTGAAGCTATTCATAAACTGTAAACATTTGTCAGTAGGCCATAGGATAACGACTTCCGGCTCCTCGGGCTGGTGCGAATATTTCAATGTCCGAATGTGCCAAACCGTTGGTTTGTGACACACCTTTACGCGTCTCTCGCTCGCTGCGCTCGCTAGAAAGCTATAGCCTAACCTAAAACCATACATCTTGCGTTCAGTAATCGATATGGTGGCGACATATTTCGAATTTGCGAACGTGTCGCATCGGTTGTGAGGTCGGACTAGATTTTTACGAGCGAGCGGAGCGAGCGAGCAACGATCACAATTTCCAAGCTATACATATACCTTATATTGCCTTGCATATATTTCGTGTTATTACCTAATTTTGTCAGCCATTTCGGACATAACATTGCACTGTAGTATGTGGAAATAGTACTATTTATGTGAAACTATTCATAAACTGTAAACATTTGTCAGTAGGCAATTCGATAAAGACTTCCGGCTCCTCGGGCTGGTGGGAATATTTCAATGTCCCTATGTGCCAAACCGTTGGTATGTGACACACCATTAGACGGCTCTCGCTCGCTACGCTCGCTCGAAAGCTATAGCTTAACCTAAAACCAATCCATCTTGCGTTCAGTATTCGATATGGTGGTGACATATTTCGAATTTGTGAACGTGTCGCATCGGTTGTGAGGTTGGACTAGATTTTTACGAGCGAGCGGAGCGAGCGAGCAACGATCACAATTTCCAAGCTTTACATATACCTTATATTGCATTGCATTTGTTTCGTGTTATTACCTAATTTTGTCAGCCATTTCTGACATCACATTGCACTTTACTATGTGGAAATAGTACTATTTATGTGAAACTATTCACAAACTGTAAACATTTGTCAGTAGGCCATAGGATAAAGACTTCCGGCTCCTCGGGCTGTTGCGAATATTTCAATGTCCGTATGTGCCAAACCGTTTGTTTGTGACACACCTTTACGCGTCCCTCGCTCGCTGCGCTCGCTCGAAATCTATTGCCCAACATAAAACCATACATCTTGCGTTCAGTAATCGATATGGTGGTGACATATTTCGAATTTGCGAACGTGTCGCATCGGTTGTGAGGTCGGACTGGATTTTTACGAGCGAGCGGAGCGAGCGAGCAACGATCACAATTTCCAAGCTATACATATACCTTATATTGCCTTGCATATATTTCGTGTTATTACCTAATTTTGTCAGCCATTTCTGACATCACATTGCACTTTACTATGTGGAAATAGTACTATTTATGTGAAACTATTCATAAACTGTAAACATTTGTCAGTAGGGAATTCGATAAAGACTTCCGGCTCCTCGGGCTGGTGCGAATATTTCAATGTCCGTATGTGCCAAACCGTTGGTTTGTGACACACCTTTACGCGTCTCTCGCTCGCTGCGCTCGCTAGAAAGCTATAGCCTAACCTAAAACCATACATCTTGCGTTCAGTAATCGATATGGTGGCGACATATTTCGAATTTGCGAACGTGTCGCATCGGTTGTGAGGTTGGACTAGATTTTTACGAGCGAGCGGAGCGAGCGAGCAACGGTGACAATTTCCAAGCTATACATATACCTTATATTGCATTGCATTTGTTTCGTGTTATTACCTAATTTTGTCAGCCATTTCGGACATCACATTGCACTGTAGTATGTGGAAATAGTACTATTTATGTGAAGCTATTCATAAACTGTAAACATTTGTCAGTAGGCCATAGGATAACGACTTCCGGCTCCTCGGGCTGGTGCGAATATTTCAATGTCCGAATGTGCCAAACCGTTGGTTTGTGACACACCTTTACGCGTCTCTCGCTCGCTGCGCTCGCTAGAAAGCTATAGCCTAACCTAAAACCATACATCTTGCGTTCAGTAATCGATATGGTGGCGACATATTTCGAATTTGCGAACGTGTCGCATCGGTTGTGAGGTCGGACTAGATTTTTACGAGCGAGCGGAGCGAGCGAGCAACGATCACAATTTCCAAGCTATACATATACCTTATATTGCCTTGCATATATTTCGTGTTATTACCTAATTTTGTCAGCCATTTCGGACATAACATTGCACTGTAGTATGTGGAAATAGTACTATTTATGTGAAACTATTCATAAACTGTAAACATTTGTCAGTAGGCAATTCGATAAAGACTTCCGGCTCCTCGGGCTGGTGGGAATATTTCAATGTCCCTATGTGCCAAACCGTTGGTATGTGACACACCATTAGACGGCTCTCGCTCGCTACGCTCGCTCGAAAGCTATAGCTTAACCTAAAACCAATCCATCTTGCGTTCAGTATTCGATATGGTGGTGACATATTTCGAATTTGTGAACGTGTCGCATCGGTTGTGAGGTTGGACTAGATTTTTACGAGCGAGCGGAGCGAGCGAGCAACGATCACAATTTCCAAGCTTTACATATACCTTATGTAGCGGCACTCGAGCACGGAACTTTCCAACGGCTTCGCGACACAAAGCGCTATACCTTCAAATCGTAAGGCCGACGTGCCTAATGTGCCTTCGATATCCCTATGGTTCTTCCGCCGAATATTCGGAAGAATGCACGCACGGCAACCGCCGCGGCACATCTAATAAACGCGTGTGTAGTGGGGATATCGAAGGGCAACTAAGAAAAGATTGGTTTCGAACAAAAGATTCATTCTGCCTCCAACCGCGAAGTGCGAAAGGTTCAGCATCATAGCGAAGCAAACACAAGCCGAGATACGCGATTGTAAACTCTCGATGGTTAATCATAAGTGTGAATCGTATAAATTGTTGATCTGTTGATTGTTAATAGAAATAAACTTTTTGTTGAACATCTGAGTATTCCTTCCGCACCTATCACGACACACCACCTCACTTATATTGCCTCGCATATATTTCGTGTTATTACCTAATTTTGTCAGCCATTTTTGACATCAAATTGCACTTTACTATGTGGAAATAGTACTATTTATGTGAAACTATTCATAAACTGTAAACATTTGTCAGTAGGCAATTCGATAAAGACTTCCGGCTCCTCGGGCTGGTGGGAATATTTCAATGTCCCTATGTGCCAAACCGTTGGTTTGTGACACACCATTACACGGCTCTCGCTCGCTACGCTCGCTCGAAAGCTATAGCTTAACCTAAAACCAATCCATCTTGCGTTCAGTATTCGATATGGTGGTGACATATTTCGAATTTGCGAACGTGTCGCATCGGTTGTGACGTTGGACTAGATTTTTACGAGCGAGCGAAGCGAGCGAGCAACGATCACAATTTCCGAGCTATACATATACCTTATATTGCATTGCATTTGCTTCGAGTTATTACCTAATTTTGTCAGCCATTTCTGACATCACATTGCACTTTACTATGTGGAAATAGTACTATTTATGTGAAACTATTCATAAACTGTAAACATTTGTCAGTAGGCAATTCGATAGACTTCCGGCTCCTCGGGCTGGTGCGAATATCTCAATGTCCGTATGTGCCAAACCGTTGGTTTGTGACACACCATTACGCGTCTCTCGCTCGCTGCGCTCGCTCGAAAGCTATAGCCTAACCTAAAGCCATACATCTTGCGTTCAGTAATCGATATGGTGGCGACATATTTCGAATTTGCGAACGTGTCGCATCGGTTGTGAGGTTGGACTAGATTTTTACGAGCGAGCGGAGCGAGCGAGCAACGGTGACAACTTCCAAGCTATACATATACCTTATATTGCATTGCATTTGTTTCGTGTTATTACCTAATTTTGTCAGCCATTTCTGACATCACATTGCACTTTACTATGTGGAAATAGTACTATTTATGTGAAACTATTCATAAACTGTAAACATTTGTCAGTAGGCAATTCGATAAAGACTTCCGGCTCCTCGGGCTGGTGCGAATATTTCAATGACCGTATGTGCCAAACCGTTGGTTTGTGACACTCCTTTACACGTCTCTCGCTCGCTACGCTCGCTCGAAAGCTATAGCTTAACCTAAAACCAAGCCATCTTGCGTTCAGTATTCGATATGGCGGTGACATATTTCGAATTTGCGAAGGTGTCGCATCGGTTGTGAGGTTGGACTAGATTTTTACGAGCGAGCGGAGCGAGCGAGAAACGGTGACAATTTCCAAGCTATACATATACCTTATATTGCATTGCATTTGTTTCGTGTTATTACCTAATTTTGTCAGCCATTTCTGACATCACATTGCACTTTACTATGTGGAAATAGTACTATTTATGTGAAACTATTCACAAACTGTAAACATTTGTCAGTAGGCCATAGGATAAAGACTTCCGGCTCCTCGGGCTGTTGCGAATATTTCAATGTCCGTATGTGCCAAACCGTTTGTTTGTGACACACCTTTACGCGTCCCTCGCTCGCTGCGCTCGCTCGAAATCTATTGCCCAACATAAAACCATACATCTTGCGTTCAGTAATCGATATGGTGGTGACATATTTCGAATTTGCGAACGTGTCGCATCGGTTGTGAGGTCGGACTGGATTTTTACGAGCGAGCGGAGCGAGCGAGCAACGATCACAATTTCCAAGCTATACATATACCTTATATTGCCTTGCATATATTTCGTGTTATTACCTAATTTTGTCAGCCATTTCTGACATCACATTGCACTTTACTATGTGGAAATAGTACTATTTATGTGAAACTATTCATAAACTGTAAACATTTGTCAGTAGGGAATTCGATAAAGACTTCCGGCTCCTCGGGCTGGTGCGAATATTTCAATGTCCGTATGTGCCAAACCGTTGGTTTGTGACACACCTTTACGCGTCTCTCGCTCGCTGCGCTCGCTAGAAAGCTATAGCCTAACCTAAAACCATACATCTTGCGTTCAGTAATCGATATGGTGGCGACATATTTCGAATTTGCGAACGTGTCGCATCGGTTGTGAGGTTGGACTAGATTTTTACGAGCGAGCGGAGCGAGCGAGCAACGGTGACAATTTCCAAGCTATACATATACCTTATATTGCATTGCATTTGTTTCGTGTTATTACCTAATTTTGTCAGCCATTTCGGACATCACATTGCACTGTAGTATGTGGAAATAGTACTATTTATGTGAAGCTATTCATAAACTGTAAACATTTGTCAGTAGGCCATAGGATAACGACTTCCGGCTCCTCGGGCTGGTGCGAATATTTCAATGTCCGAATGTGCCAAACCGTTGGTTTGTGACACACCTTTACGCGTCTCTCGCTCGCTGCGCTCGCTAGAAAGCTATAGCCTAACCTAAAACCATACATCTTGCGTTCAGTAATCGATATGGTGGCGACATATTTCGAATTTGCGAACGTGTCGCATCGGTTGTGAGGTCGGACTAGATTTTTACGAGCGAGCGGAGCGAGCGAGCAACGATCACAATTTCCAAGCTATACATATACCTTATATTGCCTTGCATATATTTCGTGTTATTACCTAATTTTGTCAGCCATTTCGGACATAACATTGCACTGTAGTATGTGGAAATAGTACTATTTATGTGAAACTATTCATAAACTGTAAACATTTGTCAGTAGGCAATTCGATAAAGACTTCCGGCTCCTCGGGCTGGTGGGAATATTTCAATGTCCCTATGTGCCAAACCGTTGGTATGTGACACACCATTAGACGGCTCTCGCTCGCTACGCTCGCTCGAAAGCTATAGCTTAACCTAAAACCAATCCATCTTGCGTTCAGTATTCGATATGGTGGTGACATATTTCGAATTTGTGAACGTGTCGCATCGGTTGTGAGGTTGGACTAGATTTTTACGAGCGAGCGGAGCGAGCGAGCAACGATCACAATTTCCAAGCTTTACATATACCTTATGTAGCGGCACTCGAGCACGGAACTTTCCAACGGCTTCGCGACACAAAGCGCTATACCTTCAAAGCGTAAGGCCGACGTGCCTAATGTGCCTTCGATATCCCTATGGTTCTTCCGCCGAATATTCGGAAGAATGCACGCACGGCAACCGCCGCGGTACATCTAATAGACGCATGTGTAGTGGGGATATCGAAGGGCAACTAAGAAAAGATTGGTTTCGAACAAAAGATTCTTTCTGCCTCCAACCGCGAAGTGCGAAAGGTTCAGCATCATAGCGAAGCAAACACAAGCCGAGATACGCGATTGTAAACTCTCGATGGTTAATCATAAGTGTGAATCGTATAAATTGTTGATCTGTTGATTGTTAATAGAAATAAACATTTTGTTGAACATCTGAGTATTCCTTCCGCACCTATCAGACTATCAGACACACCACCTCAAACTGGTGACCCCGACGTGATTTTTTTGTGTTAGAGGTGACAGTGATAGACTAGTCGCGGTGTGAACAGTAGTGTCCGCAAATCACACTATGGAAATGGAGAGCAAACCAACTCCAGCCGGTGCTTTGTTTCGCGTGCCACCATTTATGCCTACGAAGGCCGGGCTCTGGTTCTCGATCCTAGAGAAGTATTTCGACGTAACCGGCATCAGCCACGATAAGGAAAAAGCCGTAACCCTCATGGGATTCCTTGACCCAACATACCTCGTCAAGATCGAGGATACCGTGACCCACCTCCCTGATACCGGCCAGTACGATAAATTGAAGAGCGAGCTGATCCGCACCCTGACCGAATCCGACAGCGCCAAAGTCGAAAGGTTAGTCGAACGCGAAGAGATGGGCGACAGAAAGCCCTCACAGTTTTACAACGACCTAAAGAAACTAGCCAGCCCGCTCGCGTCCGACGAGTTCATCCTAAACCTGTGGAGGAACCACCTCCCAGACCGTATCAGGGAAGTCCTGGCCGCAGTTGACGATACGAGCATAGAAAAGCTGACCAAGACCGCGGATAGAATCGACGAGGCGTACGTTCGCCACGGCCACCGCGCGCATAGGGTGGGCGCAGTCGCCGAGCCACTGGCATCATACGAAGATAAAACCGACGCACTGGCCGCCGCCGTCACCAGCAGGGTGCTAGACGGAATGAAGGCTATGAGAATCGACGGGCATCGTCGACCACGAAGACGCTCGAATTCTCTCACCCGACCCCGCCGCCGTTCGCGTTCGCGAGATAACCCGCGCCAGGACGGAATGTGCTTCTATCATGCGAGGTTTGGCGATCGCGCCAGGAAATGTAACGCCCCTTGTAAGTGGAAGTCGGGAAACGACACCAGCCATCCGTAAAAGCGGCGAACGACAACGGCTTGGGATCTCGCCGCATCTTTGTTTTGGACCAGAGAACGAAGACTTCATTCTTAGTTGACACCGGTGCTGATATCAGCGTTTATCCCCGAAGCAGGCTATCCACGGACGTAAAGAAAACAGCGTATGAACTATTCGCTGCCAATGGGACGCGCATCGCAACGTACGGCACTTTAGCGATGGAGCTAAACCTGTCCCTACGCAGAGCATTCAGATGGAACTTTACGGTAGCCGACGTGCAAACCCCCATCATCGGCATGGACTTCCTAAGCCATTACGGGTTGCTCGTGGACGCGCGAAACAAAAGCCTCACCGACACGGCAACTCGAATGTCATCGAGGGGATACACCGACACGACAGACGAAGTGTCCGTTAAGACCATTATCGGCGAATCACCATATCACCAACTCCTGGCAGAATTCCCGGACCTCACCCGCCCACCGATTTTTGGAAAAGAGAAGACTCGACACGGCGTGGTACACCACATCGAAACCACGCCTGGCCCGCCGGTCTACAACAAACCCCGCCGTCTCGCACCTGATCGACTTAAACAGGTAAAGGAGGAATTCGAGCTCATGATCGAGCAGGGTGTGATGCGACCATCGAAAAGCCCGTGGGCATCACCTCTGCACGTAGTGCCGAAAAAGGACGGAAACCTGCGACCATGCGGCGACTACCGCGCGTTGAACGCTCGCACCGTACCCGACAGGTACTCACCGCCGCATATCGAAGACTTCGCGCATCATCTGTTTGGTAAGCGAATCTTCTCAAAGATCGATCTCGTCCGCGCGTACCATCAAATTCCGATTGCGCCCGAAGACATCGAAAAAACCGCGATAACAACACCTTTCGGACTTTTCGAAGCAACAAACATGATGTTTGGACTTCGGAACGCCGCGCAAACATGTCAGCGATTCGTCGACGAAATCACACGTGGGCTCGATTTCGTCTACGCGTACATCGATGATTTCCTAATAGCATCGGACGACGAAAGCCAACATCGCGAACATTTGAAAATTCTGTTCGACCGCCTCAACAATTACGGCGTCGTGATAAACCCCACGAAATGCGAATTCGGCGTGCACGAAATTACTTTCCTCGGATACTCGGTAAACTCCGACGGAATTAAACCGCCGCCCGAACGCGTCGAAGCGATTATAAAATTGTCGAAACCCGCGAACGCTAAGCAGCTACGTAGGTACCTCGGTATGATAAACTTCTACCGACGTTTCATACCGGGGGCCGCAAAAACACTCAAACCGCTCAATGATTTGTTAAAAGGCGCGAAAAAGGGCAACGCGCCCATAGAGTGGTCGGAACTGGCGGATAACAGCTTTCGCGAATCGCAACGCGCTCTCGCGGATGCCACGATGCTGGCGCATCCGATACCAGGTGCGCCTATCAGCCTCTCGGTAGATGCGTCCGACTACGCCGTGGGAGCGGTATTACAACAACACGCGAATAGCGAATGGCAACCGCTAGGGTTCGCAACGAAATCTCTGACCCCCGCGCAGCAAAAATATAGCGCGTACGATCGCGAACTACTCGCAATATACGCCGCAATCAAACACTTCCGACACGCTTTAGAAGGCAGAAATTTCGCAATATATACCGACCACAAACCTCTTACCTACGCGTTCAGACAAAAATTAGAAAAGTGTTCGCCGCGACAATTTCGATACCTCGACTACATCGGTCAATTCAGCACAGATATACGTTACATAAAGGGGCTAGATAATAACGTAGCCGACGCTCTGTCGCGCATCGAAGCAATAGGGAAGGCCGTGGACCATCAAACTCTCGCCGCCGCGCAAGAAAACGACAACGAACTAAGCGATATCGTCAACTCTGGTACAACCGCGTTACGGTTAAAGAAGATACGCTTTCCCGGTTGCGACGCAGAAATATACTGCGACGTATCAGCCGACATTGTAAGACCGTACGTACCGAAATCCTTGCGGCGCGACGTATTCAATTCGCTCCACGGACTTTCCCACCCCGGGATACGTGCCACGCAAAAGTTGGTGACGTCGCGTTTCATTTGGCCGTCCGTAAACAAAGATTGCCGGACTTGGGCACGACAATGTATCCCGTGTCAACGATGCAAAGTCAGCAGGCACGTATCCTCACCCGTCGGAACGTTCGAAACAACAGCAGGCCGGTTCGAGCACGTACACATAGACATTATCGCGATGCAATATTCGCAAGGCTACCGATATTGTCTAACGTGCATCGACCGTTTCTCGCGTTGGCCTGAAGCCATCCCCACCGCCGACATGGAAGCGACAACCGTTGCCTCGGCCCTCCTTTCTACATGGATAGCTCGTTTTGGCGTGCCTGCAAAAATAACAACCGACCAAGGACGCCAATTCGAATCAAACTTATTTAACGAACTGTGCCGGTTGCTCGGCATTAAGCATCTACGCACGACAGCCTATCACCCCGCGTCCAATGGGATGGTAGAGCGTTTATATCGGCAATTAAAGGCAGCAATAAAATGTCACAATACGAGCAACTGGGTAGAAATCCTACCAATTGTTTTACTTGGCATAAGAACCGCTATCAAGGAGGACCTGAACGCGACGGCCGCTGAAATGGTTTACGGCACCGGCATACGATTGCCGACAGAATTTTTCGCACCGACAAAGCAACAGCCCAACTCGGAATTCGCGAACCGTTTAAAGGAGCGAATTGAGAAAATCAGGCCTCGTTCGATTACGCGACACGGCGATAGGAAAACCTTCGTGTTCCGCGAGCTCGAAACATCACCATACGTATTCGTACGCCACGACGCGAGCGGTGGCCCGTTACAACCGCCTTACGACGGACCTTACCAGGTTATACAGCGTGGAACAAAGACCTTCACCGTCAAAATAAACAATAAAAACGTAATAGTCTCCATAGATCGTTTGAAACCCGCTTTTATTGTATCCGACGACATTGAACAACAGCAACGAGAAACCAGCGCAGAAACCCTCGTTACGTTTATACCGCGTAAAACCACAACTACGCAGAACGCCGAGCAGGCACAACAAAGCGAAGATGACTCAGGAGTTCATCACACCACGCGCGCGGGCAGGAGAGTTCGCTTTCCTGATCGCTTTCAGGCGGGTCTGCGATAAGATAATAGGTCATAACTACCTGCGAGATGTAAGAAAAAAAGATAAACGTTGTCACTGGTAAGGGGGTACTGTAGCGGCACTCGAGCACGGAACTTTCCAACGGCTTCGCGACACAAAGCGCTATACCTTCAAAGCGTAAGGCCGACGTGCCTAATGTGCCATCGATATCCCTATGGTTCTTCCGCCGAATATTCGGAAGAATGCACGCACGGCAACCGCCGCGGCACATCTAATAAACGCGTGTGTAGTGGGGATATCGAAGGGCAACTAAGAAAAGATTGGTTTCGAACAAAAGATTCATTCTGCCTCCAACCGCGAAGTGCGAAAGGTTCAGCATCATAGCGAAGCAAACACAAGCCGAGATACGCGATTGTAAACTCTCGATGGTTAATCATAAGTGTGAATCGTATAAATTGTTGATCTGTTGATTGTTAATAGAAATAAACTTTTTGTTGAACATCTGAGTATTCCTTCCGCACCTATCACGACACACCACCTCACTTATATTGCCTCGCATATATTTCGTGTTATTACCTAATTTTGTCAGCCATTTTTGACATCAAATTGCACTTTACTATGTGGAAATAGTACTATTTATGTGAAACTATTCATAAACTGTAAACATTTGTCAGTAGGCAATTCGATAAAGACTTCCGGCTCCTCGGGCTGGTGGGAATATTTCAATGTCCCTATGTGCCAAACCGTTGGTTTGTGACACACCATTACACGGCTCTCGCTCGCTACGCTCGCTCGAAAGCTATAGCTTAACCTAAAACCAATCCATCTTGCGTTCAGTATTCGATATGGTGGTGACATATTTCGAATTTGCGAACGTGTCGCATCGGTTGTGACGTTGGACTAGATTTTTACGAGCGAGCGAAGCGAGCGAGCAACGATCACAATTTCCGAGCTATACATATACCTTATATTGCATTGCATTTGCTTCGAGTTATTACCTAATTTTGTCAGCCATTTCTGACATCACATTGCACTTTAGTATGTGGAAATAGTACTATTTATGTGAAACTATTCATAAACTGTAAACATTTGTCAGTAGGCAATTCGATAGACTTCCGGCTCCTCGGGCTGGTGCGAATATCTCAATGTCCGTATGTGCCAAACCGTTGGTTTGTGACACACCATTACGCGTCTCTCGCTCGCTGCGCTCGCTCGAAAGCTATAGCCTAACCTAAAGCCATACATCTTGCGTTCAGTAATCGATATGGTGGTGACATATTTCGAATTTGCGAACGTGTCGCATCGGTTGTGAGGTTGGACTAGATTTTTACGAGCGAGCGGAGCGAGCGAGCAACGATTACAATTTCCAAGCTATACATATACCTTATATTGCCTTGCATATATTTCGTGATATTACCTAATTTTGTCAGCCATTTCTGACATCACATTGCACTTTACTATGCGGAAATAGTACTATTTATGTGAAACTATTCATAAACTGTAAACATTTGTCAGTAGGCAATTCGATAAAGACTTCCGGCTCCTCGGGCTGGTGGGAATATTTCAATGTCCGTATGTGCCAAACCGTTGGTTTGTGACACACCTTTACACGTCTCTCGCTCGCTACGCTCGCTCGAAAGCTATAGCTCAACCTAAAACCAAGCCATCTTGTGTTCATTATTCGATATGGTGGCGACATACATCAAATTTGCGAACGTGTCGGATCGGTTGTGAGGTTGGACTAGATTTTTACGAGCGAGCGGAGCGAGCGAATAACGGTCATCATTTCCAAGCTATAGATATACCTTATATTGCATTGCATTTGTTTCGTGTTATTACCTAATTTTGTCAGCCATTTCTGACATCAAATTGCACTTTACTATGTGGAAATAGTACTATTTATGTGAAACTATTCATAAACTGTAAACATTTGTCAGTAGGGAATTCGATAAAGACTACCGGCTCCTCGGGCTGGTGCGAATATTTCAATGTCCGTATGTGCCAAACCGTTGGTTTGTGACACACCTTTACGCGTCTCTCGCTCGCTGCGCCCGCTCGAAAGCTACAGCCTAACCTAAAACCATACATCTTGCGTTCAGCAATCGATATGGTGGCGACATATTTCGAATTTGCGAACGTGTCGCATCGGTTGTGAGGTTGGACTAGATTTTTACGTGCGAGCGGAGCGAGCGAGCAACGGTGACAATTTCCAAGCTATACATATACCTTATATTGCATTGCATTTGTTTCGTGTTATTACCTAATTTTGTCAGCCATTTCGGACATCACATTGCACTGTAGTATGTGGAAATAGTACTATTTATGTGAAACTATTCATAAACTGTAAACATTTGTCAGTAGGCAATTCGATAAAGACTTCCGGCTCCTCGGGCTGGTGCGAATATTTCAATGTCCGTATGTGCCAAACCGTTGGTTTATGACACACCTTTACACATCTCTCGCTCGCTACGCTCGCTCGAAAGCTATAGCTTAACCTAAAACCAATCCATCTTGCGTTCAGTATTCGATATGGTGGTGACATATTTCGAATTTGCGAACGTGTCGCATCGGTTGTGAGGTTCGACTAGATTTTTACAAGCGAGCGGAGCGAGCGAGCAACGGTGACAATTTCCAAGCTATACATATACCTTATATTGCATTGCATTTGTTTCGTGTTATTACCTAATTTTGTCAGCCATTTCGGACATAACATTGCACTGTAGTATGTGGAAATAGTACTATTTATGTGAAACTATTCATAAACTGTAAACATTTGTCAGTAGGCAATTCGATAAAGACTTCCGGCTCCTCGGGCTGGTGGGAATATTTCAATGTCCCTATGTGCCAAACCGTTGGTTTGTGACACACCATTACACGGCTCTCGCTCGCTACGCTCGCTCGAAAGCTATAGCTTAACCTAAAACCAATCCATCTTGCGTTCAGTATTCGATATGGTGGTGACATATTTCGAATTTGCGAACGTGTCGCATCGGTTGTGACGTTGGACTAGATTTTTACGAGCGAGCGGAGCGAGCGAGCAACGATCACAATTTCCAAGCTGTACATATACCTTATATTGCATTGCATTTGTTTCGAGTTATTACCTAATTTTGTCAGCCATTTCTGACATCACATTGCACTTTACTATGTGGAAATAGTACTATTTATGTGAAACTATTCATAAACTGTAAACATTTGTCAGTAGGCAATTTGATAGACTTCCGGCTCCTCGGGCTGGTGCGAATATCTCAATGTCCGTATGTGCCAAACCGTTGGTTTGTGACACACCTTTACGCGTCTCTCGCTCGCTGCGCTCGCTCGAAAGTTATAGCGTAACCTAAAACCAATCCATCTTGCGTTCATTATTCGATATGGTGGCGACTTATTTCAAATTTGCGAACGTGTCGCATCGGTTGTGAGGTCGGACTAGATTTTTTCGAGCGAGCGGAGCGAGCGAGCAACGATCACAATTTCCAAGCTATACATATACCTTATATTGCATTGCATTTGTTTCGTGTTATTACCTAATTTTGTCAGCCATTTCTGACATCACATTGCACTTTACTATGTGGAAATAGTACTATTTATGTGAAACTATTCATAAACTGTAAACATTTGTCAGTAGGCAATTCGATAAAGACTTCCGGCTCCTCGGGCTGGTGCGAATATTTCAATGTCCGTATTTGCCAAACCGTTGGTTTGTGACACACCTTTACAGGTCTCTCGCTCGCTACGCTCGCTCGAAAGCTATAACTTAACCTAAAACCAATCCATCTTGCGTTCAGTATTCGATATGGTGGTGACATATTTCGAATTTGCGAACGTGTCGCATCGGTTGTGAGGTTGGACTAGATTTTTACGAGCGAGCGGAGCGAGCGAGCAACGATCACAATTTCCAAGCTATACATATACCTTATATTGCCTTGCATATATTTCGTGTTATTACCTAATTTTGTCAGCCATTTCTGACATCAAATTGCACTTTACTATGTGGAAATAGTACTATTTATGTGAAACTATTCATAAACTGTAAACATTTGTCAGTAGGCAATTCGATAAAGACTTCCGGCTCTTCGGGCTGGTGCGAATATTTCAATGTCCGTATGTGCCAAACCGTTGGTTTGTGACACAACTTTACACGTATCTCGCTCGCTACGCTCGCTCGAAAGCTATAGCTTAACCTAAAACCAAGCCATCTTGCGTTCATTATTCGATATGGTGGCGACATACATCGAATTTGCGAACGTGTCGGATCGGTTGTGAGGTTGGACTAGATTTTTACGAGCGAGCGGAGCGAGCGAATAACGGTCATCATTTCCAAGCTATACATATAAATTATATTGCATTGCATTTGTTTCGTGTTATTACCTAATTTTGTCAGCCATTTCTGACATCACATTGCACTTTACTATGTGGAAATAGTACTATTTATGTGAAACTATTCATAAACTGTAAACATTTGTCAGTAGGCAATTCGATAAAGACTTCCGGCTCCTCGGGCTGGTGCGAATATTTCAATGTCCGTATTTGCCAGACCGTTGGTTTGTGACACACCTTTACAGATCTCTCGCTCGCTACGCTCGCTCGAAAGCTATAGCTTAACCTAAAACCAATCCATCTTGCGTTCAGTATTCGATATGGTGGTGACATATTTCGAATTTGCGAACGTGTCGCATCGGTTGTGAGGTTGGACTAGATCTTTACGAGCGAGCGGAGCGAGCGAGCAACGATTACAATTTCCAAGCTATACATATACCTTATATTGCCTTGCATATATTTCTTGATATTACCTAATTTTGTCAGCCATTTCTGACATCACATTGCACTTTACTATGTGGAAATAGTACTATTTATGTGAAACTATTCATAAACTGTAAACATTTGTCAGTAGGCAATTCGATAAAGACTTCCGGCTCTTCGGGCTGGTGCGAATATTTCAATGTCCGTATGTGCCAAACCGTTGGTTTGTGACACAACTTTACACGAATCTCGCTCGCTACGCTCGCTCGAAAGCTATAGCTTAACCTAAAACCAAGCCATCTTGCGTTCATTATTCGATATGGTGGCGACATACATCGAATTTGCGAACGTGTCGGATCGGTTGTGAGGTTGGACTAGATTTTTACGAGCGAGCGGAGCGAGCGAATAACGGTCATCATTTCCGAGCTATACATATAAATTATATTGCATTGCATTTGTTTCGTGTTATTACCTAATTTTGTCAGCCATTTCTGACATCACATTGCACTTTACTATGTGGAAATAGTACTATTTATGTGAAACTATTCATAAACTGTAAACATTTGTCAGTAGGCAATTCGATAAAGACTTCCGGCTCCTCGGGCTGGTGCGAATATTTCAATGTCCGTATGTGCCAAACCGTTGGCTTGTGACACACCTTTACGCGTCTCTCGCTCGCTGCGCTCGCTCGAAAGCTATAGCCTAACCTAAAACCATACATCTTGCGTTCAGTAATCGATATGGTGGCGACATATTTCGAATTTGCGAACGTGTCGCATCGGTTGTGAGGTTGGACTAGATTTTTACGAGCGAGCGGAGCGAGCGAGCAACGATCACAATTTCCAAGCTATACATATACCTTATATTGCCTTGCATATATTTCGTGATATTACCTAATTTTGTCAGCCATTTCTGACATCACATTGCACTTTACTATGTGGAAGTAGTACTATTTATGTGAAACTATTCATAAACAGTAAACATTTGTCAGTAGGCAATTCGATAAAGACTTCCGGCTCCTCGGGCTGGTGGGAATATTTCAATGTCCGTATGTGCCAAACCGTTGGTTTGTGACTCACCTTTACACGTCTCTCGCTCGCTACGCTCGCTCGAAAGCTATAGCTTAACCTAAAACCAAGCCATCTTGCGTTCATTATTCGATATGGTGGCGACATACATCGAATTTGCGAACGTGTCGGATCGGTTGTGAGGTTGGACTAGATTTTTACGAGCGAGCGGAGCGAGCGAGCAACGGTGACAATTTCCAAGCTATACATATACCTTATATTGCATTGCATTTGATTCGTGTTATTACCTAATTTTGTCAGCCATTTCGGACATCACATTGCACTGTAGTATGTGGAAATAGTACTATTTATGTGAAACTATTCATAAACTGTAAACATTTGTCAGTAGGCAATTCGATAAAGACTTCCGGCTCCTCGGGCTGGTGCGAATATTTCAATGTCCGTATTTGCCAGACCGTTGGTTTGTGACACACCTTTACAGGTCTCTCGCTCGCTACGCTCGCTCGAAAGCTATAGCTTAACCTAAAACCAATCCATCTTGCGTTCAGTATTCGATATGGTGGTGACATATTTCGAATTTGCGAACGTGTCGCATCGGTTGTGAGGTTGGACTAGATTTTTATGAGCGAGCGGAGCGAGCAAGCAACGATCACAATTTCCAAGCTATACATATACCTTATATTGCCTTGCATATATTTCGTGTTATTACCTAATTTTGCCAGCCATTTCTGACATCAAATTGCACTTTACTATGTGGAAATAGTACTATTTATGTGAAACTATTCATAAACTGTAAACATTTGTCAGTAGGCAATTCGATAAAGACTTCCGGCTCCTCGGGCTGGTGCGAATATTTCAATGTCCGTATGTGCCAAACCGTTGGTTTGTGACACACCTTTACGCGTCTATCGCTCGCTGCGCTCGCTCGAAAGCTATAGCCTAACCTAAAACCATACATCTTGCGTTCAGTAATCGATTTGGTGGCGACATATTTCGAATTTGCGAACGTGTCGCATCGGTTGTGAGGTTGGACTAGATTTTTACGAGCGAGCGGAGCGAGCGAGCAACGGTGACAATTTCCAAGCTATACATATACCTTATATTGCATTGCATTTGATTCGTGTTATTACCTAATTTTGTCAGCCATTTCGGACATCACATTGCACTGTAGTATGTGGAAATAGTACTATTTATGTGAAACTATTCATAAACTGTAAACATTTGTCAGTAGGCAATTCGATAAGGCTTCCGGCTCCTCGGGCTGGTGCGAATATTTCAATGTCCGTATGTGCCAAACCGTTGGTTTGTGACACACCTTTACGCGTCTCTCGCTCGCTGCGCTCGCTCGAAAGCTATAGCCTAACCTAAAACCATACATCTTGCGTTCAGTAATCGATATGGTGGTGACATATTTCGAATTTGCGAACGTGTCGCATCGGTTGTGAGGTTGGACTAGATTTTTACGAGCGAGCGGAGCGAGCGAGCAACGATTACAATTTCCAAGCTATACATATACCTTATATTGCCTTGCATATATTTCGTGTTATTACCTAATTTTGTCAGCCATTTCTGACATCAAATTGCACTTTACTATGTGGAAATAGTACTATTTATGTGAAACTATTCATAAACTGTAAACATTTGTCAGTAGGCAATTCGATAAAGACTTCCGGCTCCTCGGGCTGGTGCGAATATTTCAATGTCCGTATGTGCCAAACCGTTGGTTTGTGACACACCTTTACGCGTCTCTCGCTCGCTGCGCTCGCTCGAAAGCTATAGCCTAACCTAAAACCATACATCTTGCGTTCAGTAATCGATATGGTGGCGACATATTTCGAATTTGCGAACGTGTCGCATCGGTTGTGAGGTTGGACTAGATTTTTACGAGCGAGCGGAGCGAGCGAGCAACGGTGACAATTTCCAAGCTATACATATACCTTATATTGCATTGCATTTGTTTCGTGTTATTACCTAATTTTGTCAACCATTTCGGACATCACATTGCACTGTAGTATGTGGAAATAGTACTATTTAGGTGAAGCTATTCATAAACTGTAAACATTTGTCAGTAGGCCATAGGATAACGACTTCCGGCTCCTCGGGCTGGTGCGAATATTTCAATGTCCGTATGTGCCAAACCGTTGGTTTGTGACACACCTTTACGCGTCCCTCGCTCGCTGCGCTCGCTCGAAAACTATTGCCCAACCTAAAACCAATCCATCTTGCGTTCATTATTCGATATGGTGGCGACTTATTTCAAATTTGCGAACGTGTCGCATCGGTTGTGAGGTCGGACTAGATTTATACGAGCGAGCGGAGCGAGCGAGCAACGATCACAATTTCCAAGCTATACATATACCTTATATTGCATTGCATTTGTTTCGTGTTATTACCTAATTTTGTCAGCCATTTCGGACATCACATTGCACTGTAGTATGTGGAAATAGTACTATTTATGTGAAGCTATTCATAAACTGTAAACATTTGTCAGTAGGCCATAGGATAACGACTTCCGGCTCCTCGGGCTGGTGCGAATATTTCAACGTCCGTATGTGCCAAACCGTTGGTTTGTGACACACCTTTACAGGTCTCTCGCTCGCTACGCTCGCTCGAAAGCTATAGCTTAACCTTAAACCATACATCTTGCGTTCAGTAATCGATATGGTGGCGACATATTTCGAATTTGCGAACGTGTCGCATCGGTTGTGAGGTTGGACTAGATTTTTACGAGCGAGCGGAGCGAGCGAGCAACGGTGACAATTTCCAAGCTATACATATACCTTATATTGCATTGCATTTGTTTCGTGTTATTACCTAATTTTGTCAGCCATTTCTGACATCACATTGCACTTTGCTATGTGGAAATAGTACTATTTATGTGAAACTATTCATAAACTGTAAACATTTGTCAGTAGGCAATTCGATAAAGACTTCCGGCTCCTCGGGCTGGTGCGAATATTTCAATGTCCGTAAGTGCCAAACCGTTGGTTTGTGACACACCTTTACGCGTACCTCGCTCGCTGCGCTCGCTCGAAAACTATTGCCCAACCTAAAACCAATCCATCTTGCGTTCATTATTCGATATGGTGGCGACTTATTTCAAATTTGCGAACGTGTCGCATCGGTTGTGAGGTCGGACTAGATTTTTACGAGCGAGCGGAGCGAGCGAGCAACGATCACAATTTCCAAGCTATACATATACCTTATATTGCATTGCATTTGTTTCGTGTTATTACCTAATTTTGTCAGCCATTTCTGACATCACATTGCACTTTACTATGTGGAAATAGTACTATTTATGTGAAACTATTCATAAACTGTAAACATTTGTCAGTAGGCAATTCGATAAAGACTTCCGGCTCCTCGGGCTGGTGCGAATATTTCAATGTCCGTATTTGCCAAACCGTTGGTTTGTGACACACCTTTACGCGTCTCTCGCTCGCTGCGCTCGCTCGAAAGCTATAGCCTAACCTAAAACCATACATCTTGCGTTCAGTAATCGATATGGTGGCGACATATTTCGAATTTGCGAACGTGTCGCATCGGTTGTGAGGTTGGACTAGATTTTTACGAGCGAGCGGAGCGAGCGAGCAACGGTGACAATTTCCAAGCTATACATATACCTTATATTGCATTGCATTTGTTTCGTGTTATTACCTAATTTTGTCAACCATTTCGGACATCACATTGCACTGTAGTATGTGGAAATAGTACTATTTAGGTGAAGCTATTCATAAACTGTAAACATTTGTCAGTAGGCCATAGGATAACGACTTCCGGCTCCTCGGGCTGGTGCGAATATTTCAATGTCCGTATGTGCCAAACCGTTGGTTTGTGACACACCTTTACGCGTCCCTCGCTCGCTGCGCTCGCTCGAAAGCTATAGCCTAACCTAAAACCATACATCTTGCGTTCAGTATTCGATACGGTGGCGACATATTTCGAATTTGCGAACGTGTCGCATCGGTTGTGAGGTTGGACTAGATTTTTACGAGCGAGCGGAGCGAGCGAGCAACGGTGACAACTTTCAAGCTATACATATACCTTATATTGCATTGCATTTGTTTCGTGTTATTACCTAATTTTGTCAGCCATTTCTGACATCACATTGCACTTTACTATGTGGAAATAGTACTATTTATGTGAAACTATTCATAAACTGTAAACATTTGTTAGTAGGCAATCCGATAAAGACTTCCGGCTCCTCGGGCTGGTGCGAATATTTCAATGACCGTATGTGCCAAACCGTTGGTTTGTGACACACCTTCACAGGTCTCTCGCTCGCTACGCTCGCTCGAAAGCAATAGCTTAACCTAAAACCAAGCCATCTTGCGTTCAGTATTCGATATGGCGGTGACATATTTCGAATTTGCGAACATGTCGCATCGGTTGTGAGGTTGGACTAGATTTTTACGAGCGAGCGGAGCGAGCGAGCAACGATCACAATTTCCAAGTTATACATATACCTTATATTGCTTTGCATATATTTCGTGTTATTACCTAATTTTGTCAGCCATTTCTGACATCACATTGCACTTTACTATGTGGAAATAGTACTATTTATGTGAAACTATTCATAAACTGTAAACATTTGTCAGTAGGCAATTCGATAAAGACTTCCGGCTCCTCGGGCTAGTGCGAATATTTCAATGTCCGTATGTGCCAAACCGTTGGTTTGTGACACACCTTTACGCGTCCCTCGCTCGCTGCGCTCGCTCGAAAACTATTGCCCAACCTAAAACCAATCCATCTTGCGTTCATTATTCGATATGGTGGCGACATATTTCGAATTTGCGAACGTGTCGCATCGGTTGTGAGGTTGGACAAGATTTTTGCGACCGAGCGGAGCGAGCGAGAAACGGTGACAATTTCCAAGCTATACATATACCTTATATTGCATTGCATTTGTTTCGTGTTATTACCTAATTTTGTCAGCCATTTCTGACATCACATTGCACTTTACTATGTGGAAATAGTACTATTTATGTGAAACTATTCACAAACTGTAAACATTTGTCAGTAGGCCATAGGATAAAGACTTCCGGCTCCTCGGGCTGGTGCGAATATCTCAATGTCCGTATGTGCCAAACCGTTGGTTTGTGACACACCTTTACGCGTCTCTCGCTCGCTGCGCTCGCTCGAAAGTTATAGCCTAACCTAAAACCATACATCTTGCGTTCAGTAATCGATATGGTGGTGACATATTTCGAATTTGCGAACGTGTCGCATCGGTTGTGAGGTCGGACTAGATTTTTACGAGCGAGCGGAGCGAGCGAGCATCGGTGACAATTTCCAAGCTATACATATACCTTATATTGCCTTGCATATATTTCGTGTTATTACCTAATTTTGTCAGCCATTTCTGACATCACATTGCACTTTACTATGTGGAAATAGTACTATTTATGTGAAACTATTCATAAACTGTAAACATTTGTCAGTAGGCAATTCGATAAAGACTTCCGGCTCCTCGGGCTGGTGCGAATATTTCAATGTCCGTATTTGCCAAACCGTTGGTTTGTGACACACCTTTACAGGTCTCTCGCTCGCTACGCTCGCTCGAAAGCTATAGCTTAAACTAAAACCAAGCCATCTTGCGTTCATTATTCGATATGGTGGCGACATATTTCGAATTTGCGAACGTGTCGCATGGGTTGTGAGGTTGGACTAGATTTTTACGAGCGAGCGGAGCGAGCGAGCATCGGTGACAATTTCCAAGCTATACATATACCTTATATTGCATTGCATTTGTTTCGTGTTATTACCTAATTTTGTCAGCCATTTCGGACATCACATTGCACTGTAGTATGTGGAAATAGTATTATTTATGTGAAACTATTCATAAACTGTAAACATTTGTCAGTAGGCAATTCGATAAAGACTTCCGGCTCCTCGGGCTGGGGGAATATTTCAATGTCCCTATGTGCCAAACCGTTGGTTTGTGACACACCATTACACGGCTCTCGCTCGCTACGCTCGCTCGAAAGCTATAGCCTAACCTAAAACCATACATCTTGCGTTCAGTAATCGATATGGTGGCGACATATTTCGAATTTGCGAACGTGTCGCATCGGTTGTGAGGTTGGACTAGATTCTTACAAGCGAGCGGAGCGAGCGAACAACGGTGACAACTTCCAAGCTATACATATACCTTATATTGCATTGCATTTGTTTCGTGTTATTACCTAATTTTGTCAGCCATTTCTGACATCACATTGCACTTTACTATGTGGAAATAGTACTATTTATGTGAAACTATTCATAAACTGTAAACATTTGTCAGTAGGCAATTCGATAAAGACTTCCGGCTCCTCGGGCTGGTGCGAATATTTCAATGACCGTATGTGCCAAACCGTTGGTTTGTGACACTCCTTTACACGTCTCTCGCTCGCTACGCTCGCTCGAAAGCTATAGCTTAACCTAAAACCAAGCCATCTTGCGTTCAGTACTCGATATGGCGGTGACATATTTCGAATTTGCGAACATGTCGCATCGGTTGTGAGGTTGGACTAGATTTTTACGAGCGAGCGGAGCGAGCGAGCAACGATCACAATTTCCAAGTTATACATATACCTTATATTGCCTTGCATATATTTCGTGTTATTACCTAATTTTGTCAGCCATTTCTGACATCACATTGCACTTTACTATGTGGAAATAGTACTATTTATGTGAAACTATTCATAAACTGTAAACATTTGTCAGTAGGCAATTCGATAAAGACTTCCGGCTCCTCGGGCTGGTGCGAATATTTCAATGTCCGTATTTGCCAAACCGTTGGTTTGTGACACACCTTTACGCGTCTCTCGCTCGCTGCGCTCGCTCGAAAGCTATAGCCTAACCTAAAACCATACATCTTGCGTTCAGTAATCGATATGGTGGCGACATATTTCGAATTTTCGAACGTGTCGCATCGGTTGTGAGGTTGGACTAGATTTTTACGAGCGAGCGGAGCGAGCGAGCAACGGTGACAACTTCCAAGCTATACATATACCTTATATTGCATTGCATTTGTTTCGTGTTATTACCTAATTTTGTCAGCCATTTCTGACATCACATTGCACTTTACTATGTGGAAATAGTACTATTTATGTGAAACTATTCATAAACTGTAAACATTTGTCAGTAGGCAATTCGATAAAGACTTCCGGCTCCTCGGGCTGGTGCGAATATTTCAATGACCGTATGTGCCAAACCGTTGGTTTGTGACACTCCTTTACACGTCTCTCGCTCGCTACGCTCGCTCGAAAGCTATAGCTTAACCTAAAACCAAGCCATCTTGCGTTCAGTATTCGATATGGCGGTGACATATTTCGAATTTGCGAACATGTCGCATCGGTTGTGAGGTTGGACTACATTTTTACGAGCGAGCGGAGCGAGCGAGCAACGGTGACAACTTCCAAGCTATACATATACCTTATATTGCATTGCATTTGTTTCGTGTTATTACCTAATTTTGTCAGCCATTTCTGACATCACATTGCACTTTACTATGTGGAAATAGTACTATTTATGTGAAACTATTCACAAACTGTAAACATTTGTCAGTAGGCCATAGGATAAAGACTTCCGGCTCCGCGGGCTGGTGCGAATATTTCAATGTCCGTATGTGCCAAACCGTTGGTTTGTGACACACCTTTACGCGTCCCTCGCTCGCTGCGCTCGCTCGAAATCTATTGCCCAACATAAAACCATACATCTTGCGTTCAGTAATCGATATGGTGGCGACATATTTCGAATTTGCGAACGTGTCGCATCGGTTGTGAGGTTGGACTAGATTTTTACGAGCGAGCGGAGCGAGCGAGCAACGATTACAATTTCCAAGCTATACATATACCTTATATTGCCTTGCATATATTTCGTGTTATTACCTAATTCTGTCAGCCATTTCTGACATCACATTGCACTTTACTATGTGGAAATAGTACTATTTATGTGAAACTATTCATAAACTGTAAACATTTGTCAGTAGGCAATTCGATAAAGACTTCCGGCTCCTCGGGCTGGTGCGAATATTTCAATGTCCGTGTGTGCCAAACCGTTGGTTTGTGACACACCTTTACGCGTCTCTCGCTCGCTGCGCTCGCTCGAAAACTATTGCCCAACCTAAAACCAATACATCTTGCGTTCATTATTCGATATGGTGGCGACATATTTCAAATTTTCGAACGTGTCGGATCGGTTGTGAGGTTGGACTAGATTTTTACGAGCGAGCGGAGCGAGCGAGCAACGATTACAATTTCCAAGCTATACATATACCTTATATTGCCTTGCATATATTTCGTGTTATCACCTAATTTTGTCAGCCATTTCTGACATCACATTGCACCTTACTATGTGGAAATAATACTATTTATGTGAAACTATTCATAAACAGTAAACATTTGTCAGTAGGCAATTCGATAAATACTTCCGGCTCCTCGGGCTGGTGCGAATATTTCAATGTCCGTATGTGCCAAACCGTTGGTTTGTGACACACCTTTACACGTCTCTCGCTCGCTACGCTCGCTCGAAAGCTATAGCTTAACCTAAAACCAAGCCATCTTGCGTTCATTATTCGATATGGTGGCGACATATTTCGAATTTGCGAACGTGTCGCATCGGTTGTGAGGTTGGACTAGATTTTTACGAGCGAGCGGAGCGAGCGAGCAACGGTGACAATTTCCAAGCTATACATATACCTTATATTGCATTGCATTTGTTTCGTGTTATTACCTAATTTTGTCAGCCATTTCGGACATCACATTGCACTGTAGTATGTGGAGATAGTACTTTTTATGTGAAACTATTCATAAACTGTAAACATTTGTCAGTAGGCAATTCGATAAAAACTTCCGGCTCCTCGGGCTGGTGGGAATATTTCAATGTCCCTATGTGCCAAACCGTTGGTTTGTGACACACCATTACACGGCTCTCGCTCGTTACGCTCGCTCGAAAGCTATAGCTTAATCTAAAACCAATCCATCTTGCGTTCAGTATTCGATATGGTGGCGACATATTTCGAATTTGCGAACGTGTCGCATCGGTTGTGAGGTTGGACTAGATTTTTACGAGCGAGCGGAGCGAGCGAGAAACGGTGACAATTTCCAAGCTATACATATACCTTATATTGCATTGCATTTGTTTCGTGTTATTACCTAATTTTGTCAGCCATTTCTGACATCACATTGCACTTTACTATGTGGAAATAGTACTATTTATGTGAAACTATTCATAAACTGTAAACATTTGTCAGTAGGCAATTCGATAAAGAAATCCGGCTCCTCGGGCTGGTGCGAATATTTCAATGTCCGTGTGTGCCAAACCGTTGGTTTGTGACACACCTTTACGCGTCTCTCGCTCGCTGCGCTCGCTCGAAAACTATTGCCCAACCTAAAACCAATCCATCTTGCGTTCATTATTCGATATGGTCGCGACATATTTCGAATTTGCGAACGTGTCGCATCGGTTGTGAGGTTGGACTAGATTTTTACGAGCGAGCGGAGCGAGCGAGAAACGGTGAGAATTTCCAAGCTATACATATACCTTATATTGCATTGCATTTGTTTCGTGTTATTACCTAATTCTGTCAGCCATTTCTAACATCACATTGCACTTTACTATGTGGAAATAGTACTATTTATGTGAAACTATTCACAAACTGTAAACATTTGTCAGTAGGCAATTCGATAAAGACTTCCGGCTCCTCGGGCTGGTGCGAATATTTCAATGTCCGTGTGTGCCAAACCGTTGGTTTGTGACACACCTTTACGCGTCTCTCGCTCGCTGCGCTCGCTCGAAAACTATTGCCCAACCTAAAACCAATATATCTTGCGTTCATTATTCGATATGGTGGCGACATATTTCAAATTTTCGAACGTGTCGGATCGGTTGTGAGGTTGGACTAGATTTTTACGAGCGAGCGGAGCGAGCGAGCAACGGTGACAGTTTCCAAGCTATACATATACCTTATATTGCCTTGCATTTGTTTCGTGTTATTACCTAATTTCGTCAGCCATTTCGGACATCACATTGCACTGTAGTATGTGGAAATAGTACTATTTATGTGAAACTATTCATAAACTGTAAACATTTCTCAGTAGGCAATTCGATAAAGACTTCCGGCTCCTCGGGCTGGTGCGAATATTTCAATGTCCGTATGTGCCAAACCGTTGGTTTGTGACACACCTTTACGCGTCCCTCGCTCGCTGCGCTCGCTCGAACACTATTGCCCAACCTAAAACCAATCCATCTTGCGTTCATTATTCGATATGGTGGCGACATATTTCGAATTTGCGAACGTGTCGCATCGGTTGTGAGGTTGGACTAGATTTGTACGAGCGAGCGGAGCGAGCGAGAAACGGTGACAATTTCCAAGCTATACATATACCTTATATTGCATTGCATTTGTTTCGTGTTATTACCTAATTTTGTCAGCCATTTCTGACATCACATTGCACTTTACTATGTGGAAATAGTACTATTTATGTGAAACTATTCACAAACTGTAAACATTTGTCAGTAGGCCATAGGATAAAGACATCCGGCTCCTCGGGCTGGTGCGAATATTTCAATGTCCGTATGTGCCAAACCGTTGGTTTGTGACACACCTTTACGCGTCCCTCGCTCGCTGCGCTCGCTCGAAATCTATTGCCCAACATAAAACCATACATCTTGCGTTCAGTAATCGATATGGTGGTGACATATTTCGAATTTGCGAACGTGTCGCATCGGTTGTGAGGTCGGACTATATTTTTACGAGCGAGCGGAGCGAGCGAGCAACGATCACAATTTCCAAGCTATACATATACCTTATATTGCCTTGCATATATTTCGTGTTATTACCTAATTTTGTCAGCCATTTCTGACATCACATTGCACTTTACTATGTGGAAATAGTACTATTTATGTGAAACTATTCATAAACTGTAAACATTTGTCAGTAGGCAATTCGATAAAGACTTCCGGCTCCTCGGGCTGGTGCGAATATTTCAATGTCCGTATGTGCCAAACCGTAGGTTTGTGACACACCTTTACGCGTCTCTCGCTCGCTGCGCTCGCTCGAAAGCTATAGCCTAACCTAAAACCATACATCTTGCGTTCAGTAATCGATATGGTGGCGACATATTTCGAATTTGCGAACGTGTCGCATCGGTTGTGAGGTTGGACTAGATTTTTACGAGCGAGAGGAGCGAGCGAGCAACGGTGACAATTTCCAAGCTATGCATATACCTTATATTGCATTGCATTTGTTTCGTGTTATTACCTAATTTTGTCAGTCATTTCTGACATCACATTGCACTTTACTATGTGGAAATAGTACTATTTATGTGAAACTATTCATAAACTGTAAACATTTGTCAGTAGGCAATTCGATAAAGACTTCCGGCTCCTCGGGCTGGTGCGAATATTTCAATGTCCGTATGTGCCAAACCGTTGGTTTGTGACACACCTTTACACGTCTCTCGCTCGCTACGCTCGTTCGAAAGCTATAGCTTAACCTAAAACCAAGCCATCTTGCGTTGATTATTCGATATGGTGGCGACATATTTCGAATTTGCGAACGTGTCGCATCGGTTGTGAGGTTGGACTAGATTTTTACGAGCGAGCGGAGCCAGCGAGAAACGGTGACAATTTCCAAGCTATACATATACCTTATATTGCATTGCATTTGTTTCGTGTTATTACCTAATTTTGTCAGCCATTTCTGACATCACATTGCACTTTACTATGTGGAAATAGTACTATTTATGTGAAACTATTCATAAACTGTAAACATTTGTCAGTAGGCAATTCGATAAAGACTTCCGGCTCCTCGGGCTGGTGCGAATATTTCAATGTCCGTATGTGCCAAACCGTTGGTTTGTGACACACCTTTACGCGTCTCTCGCTCGCTGCGCTCGCTCGAAAGCTATAGCCTAACCTAAAACCATACATCTTGCGTTCAGTAATCGATATGGTGGCGACATATTTCGAATTTGCGAACGTGTCGCATCGGTTGTGAGGTTGGACTAGATTTTTACGAGCGAGAGGAGCGAGCGAGCAACGGTGACAATTTCCAAGCTACACATATACCTTATATTGCATTGCATTTGTTTCGTGTTATTACCTAATTTCGTCAGCCATTTCGGACATCACATTGCACTTTACTATGTGGAAATAGTACTATTTATGTGAAGCTATTCATAAACTGTAAACATTTGTCAGTAGGCCATAGGATAACGACTTCCGGCTCCTCGGGCTGGTGCGAATATTTCAATGTCCGTATGTGCCAAACCGTTGGTTTGTGACACACCTTTACGCGTCCCTCGCTCGCTGCGCTCGCTCGAAAACTATTACCCAACCTAAAACCAATCCATCTTGCGTTCAGTATTCGATATGGTGGTGACATATTTCGAATTTGCGAACGTGTCGCATCGGTTGTGAGGTTGGACTAGATTTTTACGAGCGAGCGGAGCGAGCGAGCAACGATCACAATTTCCAAGCTATACATATACCTTATATTGCCTCGCATATATTTCGTGTTATTACCTAATTTTGTCAGCCATTTCTGACATCAAATTGCACTTTACTATGTGGAAATAGTACTATTTATGTGAAGCTATTCATAAACTGTAAACATTTGTCAGTAGGCCATAGGATAACGACTTCCGGCTCCTCGGGCTGGTGCGAATATTTCAATGTCCGAATGTGCCAAACCGTTGGTTTGTGACACACCTTTACGCGTCCCTCGCTCGCTGCGCTCGCTCGAAAACTATTGCCCAACCTAAAACCAATCCATCTTGCGTTCATTATTCGATATGGTGGCGACTTATTTCAAATTTGCGAACGTGTCGCATCGGTTGTGAGGTCGGACTAGATTTTTACGAGCGAGCGGAGCGAGCGAGCAACGATCACAATTTTCAAGCTATACATATACCTTATATTGCATTGCATTTGTTTCGTGTTATTACCTAATTTTGTCAGCCATTTCTGACATCAAATTGCACTTTACTATGTGGAAATAGTACTATTTATGTGAAACTATTCATAAACTGTAAACATTTGTCAGTAGGCAATTCGATAAAGACTTCCGGCTCCTCGGGCTGGTGCGAATATTTCAATGTCCGTATGTGCCAAACCGTTGGTTTGTGACACACCTTTACGCGTCTCTCGCTCGCTGCGCTCGCTCGAAAGCTATAGCCTAACCTAAAACCATACATCTTGCGTTCAGTAATCGATATGGTGGCGACATATTTCGAATTTGCGAACGTGTCGCATCGGTTGTGAGGTTGGACTAGATTTTTACGAGCGAGCGGAGCGAGCGAGCAACGGTGACAACTTCCAAGCTATACATATACCTTATATTGCATTGCATTTGTTTCGTGTTATTACCTAATTTTGTCAGCCATTTCGGACATCACATTGCACTGTAGTATGTGGAAATAGTACTATTTATGTGAAGCTATTCATAAACTGTAAACATTTGTCAGTAGGCCATAGGATAACGACTTCCGGCTCCTCGGGCTGGTGCGAATATTTCAATGTCCGAATGTGCCAAACCGTTGGTTTGTGACACACCTTTACGCGTCCCTCGCTCGCTGCGCTCGCTCGAAAACTATTGCCCAACCTAAAACCAATCCATCTTGCGTTCATTATTCGATATGGTGGCGACTTATTTCAAATTTTCGAACGTGTCGGATCGGTTGTGAAGTTGGACTAGATTTTTACGAGCGAGCGGAGCGAGCGAGCAACGGTGACAGTTTCCAAGCTATACATATACCTTATATTGCCTTGCATTTGTTTCGTGTTATTACCTAATTTCGTCAGCCATTTCGGACATCACATTGCACTGTAGTATGTGGAAATAGTACTATTTATGTGAAACTATTCATAAACTGTAAACATTTGTCAGTAGGCAATTCGATAAAGACTTCCGGCTCCTCGGGCTGGTGCGAATATTTCAATGTCCGTATGTGCCAAACCGTTGGTTTGTGACACACCTTTACGCGTCCCTCGCTCGCTGCGCTCGCTCGAAAACTATTACCCAACCTAAAACCAATCCATCTTGCGTTCAGTATTCGATATGGTGGTGACATATTTCGAATTTGCGAACGTGTCGCATCGGTTGTGAGGTTGGACTAGATTTTTACGAGCGAGCGGAGCGAGCGAGCAACGATCACAATTTCCAAGCTATACATATACCTTATATTGCCTCGCATATATTTCGTGCTATTACCTAATTTTGTCAGCCATTTCTGACATCAAATTGCACTTTACGATGTGGAAATAGTACTATTTATGTGAAACTATTCATAAACTGTATACATTTGTCAGTAGGCAATTCGATAAAGACTTCCGGCTCCTCGGGCTGGTGCGAATATTTCAATGTCCGTATTTGCCAAACCGTTGGTTTGTGACACACCTTTACAGGTCTCTCGCTCGCTACGCTCGCTCGAAAGCTATAGCTTAACCTAAAACCAATCCCTCTTGCGTTCAGTATTCGATACGGTGGTGACATATTTCGAATTTGCGAACGTGTCGCATCGGTTGTGAGGTTGGACTAGATTTTTACGAGCGAGCGGAGCGAGCGAGCAACGATCACAATTTCCAAGCTATACATATACCTTATATTGCCTTGCATATATTTCGTGTTATTACCTAATTTTGTCAGCCATTTCTGACATCAAATTGCACTTTACTATGTGGAAATAGTACTATTTATGTGAAACTATTCATACACTGTAAACATTTGTCAGTAGGCAATTCGATAAAGACTTCCGGCTCCTCGGGCTGGTGCGAATATTTCAATGTCCGTATGTGCCAAACCGTTGGTTTGTGACACACCTTTACGCGTCTCTCGCTCGCTGCGCTCGCTCGAAAGCTATAGCCTAACCTAAAACCATACATCTTGCGTTCAGTAATCGATATGGTGGCGACATATTTCGAATTTGCGAACGTGTCGCATCGGTTGTGAGGTTGGACTAGATTTTTACGAGCGAGAGGAGCGAGCGAGCAACGGTGACAATTTCCAAGCTATGCATATACCTTATATTGCATTGCATTTGTTTCGTGTTATTACCTAATTTTGTCAGTCATTTCTGACATCACATTGCACTTTACTATGTGGAAATAGTACTATTTATGTGAAACTATTCATAAACTGTAAACATTTGTCAGTAGGCAATTCGATAAAGACTTCCGGCTCCTCGGGCTGGTGCGAATATTTCAATGTCCGTATGTGCCAAACCGTTGGTTTGTGACACACCTTTACACGTCTCTCGCTCGCTACGCTCGTTCGAAAGCTATAGCTTAACCTAAAACCAAGCCATCTTGCGTTCATTATTCGATATGGTGGCGACATATTTCGAATTTGCGAACGTGTCGCATCGGTTGTGAGGTTGGACTAGATTTTTACGAGCGAGCGGAGCCAGCGAGAAACGGTGACAATTTCCAAGCTATACATATACCTTATATTGCATTGCATTTGTTTCGTGTTATTACCTAATTTTGTCAGCCATTTCTGACATCACATTGCACTTTACTATGTGGAAATAGTACTATTTATGTGAAACTATTCATAAACTGTAAACATTTGTCAGTAGGCAATTCGATAAAGACTTCCGGCTCCTCGGGCTGGTGCGAATATTTCAATGTCCGTATGTGCCAAACCGTTGGTTTGTGACACACCTTTACGCGTCTCTCGCTCGCTGCGCTCGCTCGAAAGCTATAGCCTAACCTAAAACCATACATCTTGCGTTCAGTAATCGATATGGTGGCGACATATTTCGAATTTGCGAACGTGTCGCATCGGTTGTGAGGTTGGACTAGATTTTTACGAGCGAGTGGAGCGAGCGAGCAACGGTGACAATTTCCAAGCTACACATATACCTTATATTGCATTGCATTTGTTTCGTGTTATTACCTAATTTTGTCAGCCATTTCTGACATCACATCGCACTTTACTATGTGGAAATAGTACTATTTATGTGAAACTATTCATAAACTGTAAACATTTGTCAGTAGGCAATTCGATAAAGACTACCGGCTCCTCGGGCTGGTGCGAATATTTCAATGTCCGTGTGTGCCAAACCGTTGGTTTGTGACACACCTTTACGCGTCTCTCGCTCGCTGCGCTCGCTCGAAAGTTATAGCCTAACCTAAAACCATACATCTTGCGTTCAGTAATCGATATGGTGGCGACATATTTCGAATTTGCGAACGTGTCGCATCGGTTGTGAGGTTGGATTAGATTTTTACGAGCGAGCGGAACGAGCGAGCAACGGTGACAATTTCCAAGCTATACATATACCTTATATTGCATTGCATTTGTTTCGTGTTATTACCTAATTTTGTCAGCCATTTCGGACATCACATTGCACTGTAGTATGTGGAAATAGTACTATTTATGTGAAGCTATTCATAAACTGTAAACATTTGTCAGTAGGCCATAGGATAACGACTTCCGGCTCCTCGGGCTGGTGCGAATATTTCAATGTCCGAATGTGCCAAACCGTTGGTTTGTGACACACCTTTACGCGTCCCTCGCTCGCTGCGCTCGCTCGAAAACTATTGCCCAACCTAAAACCAATCCATCTTGCGTTCATTATTCGATATGGTGGCGACTTATTTCAAATTTGCGAACGTGTCGCATCGGTTGTGAGGTCGGACTAGATTTTTACGAGCGAGCGGAGCGAGCGAGCAACGATCACAATTTTCAAGCTATACATATACCTTATATTGCATTGCATTTGTTTCGTGTTATTACCTAATTTTGTCAGCCATTTCTGACATCAAATTGCACTTTACTATGTGGAAATAGTACTATTTATGTGAAACTATTCATAAACTGTAAACATTTGTCAGTAGGCAATTCGATAAAGACTTCCGGCTCCTCGGGCTGGTGCGAATATTTCAATGTCCGTATGTGCCAAACCGTTGGTTTGTGACACACCTTTACGCGTCTCTCGCTCGCTGCGCTCGCTCGAAAGCTATAGCCTAACCTAAAACCATACATCTTGCGTTCAGTAATCAATATGGTGGCGACATATTTCGAATTTGCGAACGTGTCGCATCGGTTGTGAGGTTGGACTAGATTTTTACGAGCGAGCGGAGCGAGCGAGCAACGGTGACAACTTCCAAGCTATACATATACCTTATATTGCATTGCATTTGTTTCGTGTTATTACCTAATTTTGTCAGCCATTTCGGACATCACATTGCACTGTAGTATGTGGAAATAGTACTATTTATGTGAAGCTATTCATAAACTGTAAACATTTGTCAGTAGGCCATAGGATAACGACTTCCGGCTCCTCGGGCTGGTGCGAATATTTCAATGTCCGAATGTGCCAAACCGTTGGTTTGTGACACACCTTTACGCGTCCCTCGCTCGCTGCGCTCGCTCGAAAACTATTGCCCAACCTAAAACCAATCCATCTTGCGTTCATTATTCGATATGGTGGCGACTTATTTCAAATTTTCGAACGTGTCGGATCGGTTGTGAAGTTGGACTAGATTTTTACGAGCGAGCGGAGCGAGCGAGCAACGGTGACAGTTTCCAAGCTATACATATACCTTATATTGCCTTGCATTTGTTTCGTGTTATTACCTAATTTCGTCAGCCATTTCGGACATCACATTGCACTGTAGTATGTGGAAATAGTACTATTTATGTGAAACTATTCATAAACTGTAAACATTTGTCAGTAGGCAATTCGATAAAGACTTCCGGCTCCTCGGGCTGGTGCGAATATTTCAATGTCCGTATGTGCCAAACCGTTGGTTTGTGACACACCTTTACGCGTCCCTCGCTCGCTGCGCTCGCTCGAAAACTATTACCCAACCTAAAACCAATCCATCTTGCGTTCAGTATTCGATATGGTGGTGACATATTTCGAATTTGCGAACGTGTCGCATCGGTTGTGAGGTTGGACTAGATTTTTACGAGCGAGCGGAGCGAGCGAGCAACGATCACAATTTCCAAGCTATACATATACCTTATATTGCCTCGCATATATTTCGTGTTATTACCTAATTTTGTCAGCCATTTCTGACATCAAATTGCACTTTACTATGTGGAAATAGTACTATTTATGTGAAACTATTCATAAACTGTATACATTTGTCAGTAGGCAATTCGATAAAGACTTCCGGCTCCTCGGGCTGGTGCGAATATTTCAATGTCCGTATTTGCCAAACCGTTGGTTTGTGACACACCTTTACAGGTCTCTCGCTCGCTACGCTCGCTCGAAAGCTATAGCTTAACCTAAAACCAATCCCTCTTGCGTTCAGTATTCGATACGGTGGTGACATATTTCGAATTTGCGAACGTGTCGCATCGGTTGTGAGGTTGGACTAGATTTTTACGAGCGAGCGGAGCGAGCGAGCAACGATCACAATTTCCAAGCTATACATATACCTTATATTGCCTTGCATATATTTCGTGTTATTACCTAATTTTGTCAGCCATTTCTGACATCAAATTGCCCTTTTCTATGTGGAAATAGTACTATTTATGTGAAACTATTCATAAACTGTAAACATTTGTCAGTAGGCAATTCGATAAAGACTTCCGGCTCCTCGGGCTGGTGCGAATATTTCAATGTCCGTATTTGCCAAACCGTTGGTTTGTGACACACCTTTACAGGTCTCTCGCTCGCTACGCTCGCTCGAAAGCTATAGCTTAACCTAAAACCAATCCCTCTTGCGTTCAGTATTCGATACGGTGGTGACATATTTCGAATTTGCGAACGTGTCGCATCGGTTGTGAGGTTGGACTAGATTTTTACGAGCGAGCGGAGCGAGCGAGCTACGATCACAATTTCCAAGCTATACATATACCTTATATTGCCTTGCATATATTTCGTGTTATAACCTAATTTTGTCAGCCATTTCTGACATCAAATTGCACTTTACTATGTGGAAATAGTACTATTTATGTGAAACTATTCATAAACTGTAAACATTTGTCAGTAGGCAATTCGATAAAGACTTCCGGCTCCTCGAGCTGGTGCGAATATTTCAATGTCCGTATGTGCCAAACCGTTGGTTTGTGACACACCTTTACGCGTCTCTCGCTCGCTGCGCTCGCTCGAAAGCTATAGCTTAACCTAAAACCATACATCTTGCGTTCAGTAATCGATATGGTGGCGACATATTTCGAATTTGCGAACGTGTCGCATCGGTTGTGAGGTTGGACTAGATTTTTACGAGCGAGCGGAGCGAGCGAGCAACGGTGACAACTTCCAAGCTATACATATACCTTATATTGCATTGCATTTGTTTCGTGTTATTACCTAATTTTGTCAGCCATTTCGGACATCACATTGCACTGTAGTATGTGGAAATAGTACTATTTATGTGAAGCTATTCATAAACTGTAAACATTTGTCAGTAGGCCATAGGATAACGACTTCCGGCTCCTCGGGCTGGTGCGAATATTTCAATGTCCGAATGTGCCAAACCGTTGGTTTGTGACACACCTTTACGCGTCCCTCGCTCGCTGCGCTCGCTCGAAAACTATTACCCAACCTAAAACCAATCCATCTTGCGTTCAGTATTCGATATGGTGGTGACATATTTCGAATTTGCGAACGTGTCGCATCGGTTGTGAGGTTGGACTAGATTTTTACGAGCGAGCGGAGCGAGCGAGCAACGATCACAATTTCCAAGCTATACATATACCTTATATTGCCTCGCATATATTTCGTGTTATTACCTAATTTTGTCAGCCATTTCTGACATCAAATTGCACTTTACTATGTGGAAATAGTACTATTTATGTGAAACTATTCATAAACTGTATACATTTGTCAGTAGGCAATTCGATAAAGACTTCCGGCTCCTCGGGCTGGTGCGAATATTTCAATGTCCGTATTTGCCAAACCGTTGGTTTGTGACACACCTTTACAGGTCTCTCGCTCGCTACGCTCGCTCGAAAACTATAGCTTAACCTAAAACCAATCCCTCTTGCGTTCAGTATTCGATACGGTGGTGACATATTTCGAATTTGCGAACGTGTCGCATCGGTTGTGAGGTTGGACTAGATTTTTACGAGCGAGCGGAGCGAGCGAGCAACGATCACAATTTCCAAGCTATACATATACCTTATATTGCCTTGCATATATTTCGTGTTATTACCTAATTTTGTCAGCCATTTCTGACATCAAATTGCCCTTTACTATGTGGAAATAGTACTATTTATGTGAAACTATTCATAAACTGTAAACATTTGTCAGTAGGCAATTCGATAAAGACTTCCGGCTCCTCGGGCTGGTGCGAATATTTCAATGTCCGTATTTGCCAAACCGTTGGTTTGTGACACACCTTTACAGGTCTCTCGCTCGCTACGCTCGCTCGAAAGCTATAGCTTAACCTAAAACCAATCCCTCTTGCGTTCAGTATTCGATACGGTGGTGACATATTTCGAATTTGCGAACGTGTCGCATCGGTTGTGAGGTTGGACTAGATTTTTACGAGCGAGCGGAGCGAGCGAGCTACGATCACAATTTCCAAGCTATACATATACCTTATATTGCCTTGCATATATTTCGTGTTATTACCTAATTTTGTCAGCCATTTCTGACATCAAATTGCACTTTACTATGTGGAAATAGTACTATTTATGTGAAACTATTCATAAACTGTAAACATTTGTCAGTAGGCAATTCGATAAAGACTTCCGGCTCCTCGGGCTGGTGCGAATATTTCAATGTCCGTATGTGCCAAACCGTTGGTTTGTGACACACCTTTACGCGTCTCTCGCTCGCTGCGCTCGCTCGAAAGCTATAGCTTAACCTAAAACCATACATCTTGCGTTCAGTAATCGATATGGTGGCGACATATTTCGAATTTGCGAACGTGTCGCATCGGTTGTGAGGTTGGACTAGATTTTTACGAGCGAGCGGAGCGAGCGAGCAACGGTGACAACTTCCAAGCTATACATATACCTTATATTGCATTGCATTTGTTTCGTGTTATTACCTAATTTTGTCAGCCATTTCTGACATCACATTGCACTTTACTATGTGGAAATAGTACTATTTATGTGAAACTATTCATAAACTGTAAACATTTGTCAGTAGGCAATTCGATAGACTTCCGGCTCCTCGGGCTGGTGCGAATATCTCAATGTCCGTATGTGCCAAACCGTTGGTTTGTGACACACCTTTACGCGTCCCTCGCTCGCTGCGCTCGCTCGAAAACTATTGCCCAACCTAAAACCAATCCATCTTGCGTTCATTATTCGATATGGTGGCGACTTATTTCAAATTTTCGAACGTGTCGGATCGGTTGTGAAGTTGGACTAGATTTTTACGAGCGAGCGGAGCGAGCGAGCAACGGTGACAGTTTCCAAGCTATACATATACCTTATATTGCCTTGCATTTGTTTCGTGTTATTACCTAATTTTGTCAGCCATTTCGGACATCACATTGCACTGTAGTATGTGGAAATAGTACTATTTATGTGAAGCTATTCATAAACTGTAAACATTTGTCAGTAGGCCATAGGATAACGACTTCCGGCTCCACGGGCTGGTGCGAATATTTCAATGTCCGAATGTGCCAAACCGTTGGTTTGTGACACACCTTTACGCGTCCCTCGCTCGCTGCGCTCGCTCGAAAACTATTGCCCAACCTAAAACCAATCCATCTTGCGTTCATTATTCGATATGGTGGCGACTTATTTCAAATCTGCGAACGTGTCGCATCGGTTGTGAGGTCGGACTAGATTTTTACGAGCGAGCGGAGCGAGCGAGCAACGATCACAATTTTCAAGCTATACATATACCATATATTGCATTGCATTTGTTTCGTGTTATTACCTAATTTTGTCAGCCATTTCTGACATCAAATTGCACTTTACTATGTGGAAATAGTACTATTTATGTGAAACTATTCATAAACTGTAAACATTTGTCAGTAGGCAATTCGATAAAGACTCCCGGCTCCTCGGGCTGGTGCGAATATTTCAATGTCCGTATGTGCCAAACCGTTGGTTTGTGACACACCTTTACGCGTCTCTCGCTCGCTGCGCTCGCTCGAAAGCTATAGCTTAACCTAAAACCATACATCTTGCGTTCAGTAATCGATATGGTGGCGACATATTTCGAATTTGCGAACGTGTCGCATCGGTTGTGAGGTTGGACTAGATTTTTACGAGCGAGCGGAGCGAGCGAGCAACGGTGACAACTTCCAAGCTATACATATACCTTATATTGCATTGCATTTGTTTCGTGTTATTACCTAATTTTGTCAGCCATTTCGGACATCACATTGCACTGTAGTATGTGGAAATAGTACTATTTATGTGAAGCTATTCATAAACTGTAAACATTTGTCAGTAGGCCATAGGATAACGACTTCCGGCTCCTCGGGCTGGTGCGAATATTTCAATGTCCGAATGTGCCAAACCGTTGGTTTGTGACACACCTTTACGCGTCCCTCGCTCGCTGCGCTCGCTCGAAAACTATTGCCCAACCTAAAACCAATCCATCTTGCGTTCATTATTCGATATGGTGGCGACTTATTTCAAATTTTCGAACGTGTCGGATCGGTTGTGAAGTTGGACTAGATTTTTACGAGCGAGCGGAGCGAGCGAGCAACGGTGACAGTTTCCAAGCTATACATATACCTTATATTGCCTTGCATTTGTTTCGTGTTATTACCTAATTTCGTCAGCCATTTCGGACATCACATTGCACTGTAGTATGTGGAAATAGTACTATTTATGTGAAACTATTCATAAACTGTAAACATTTGTCAGTAGGCAATTCGATAAAGACTTCCGGCTCCTCGGGCTGGTGCGAATATTTCAATGTCCGTATGTGCCAAACCGTTGGTTTGTGACACACCTTTACGCGTCCCTCGCTCGCTGCGCTCGCTCGAAAACTATTACCCAACCTAAAACCAATCCATCTTGCGTTCAGTATTCGATATGGTGGTGACATATTTCGAATTTGCGAACGTGTCGCATCGGTTGTGAGGTTGGACTAGATTTTTACGAGCGAGCGGAGCGAGCGAGCAACGATCACAATTTCCAAGCTATACATATACCTTATATTGCCTCGCATATATTTCGTGTTATTACCTAATTTTGTCAGCCATTTCTGACATCAAATTGCACTTTACTACGTGGAAATAGTACTATTTATGTGAAACTATTCATAAACTGTATACATTTGTCAGTAGGCAATTCGATAAAGACTTCCGGCTCCTCGGGCTGGTGCGAATATTTCAATGTCCGTATTTGCCAAACCGTTGGTTTGTGACACACCTTTACAGGTCTCTCGCTCGCTACGCTCGCTCGAAAGCTATAGCTTAACCTAAAACCAATCCCTCTTGCGTTCAGTATTCGATACGGTGGTGACATATTTCGAATTTGCGAACGTGTCGCATCGGTTGTGAGGTTGGACTAGATTTTTACGAGCGAGCGGAGCGAGCGAGCAACGATCACAATTTCCAAGCTATACATATACCTTATATTGCCTTGCATATATTTCGTGTTATTACCTAATTTTGTCAGCCATTTCTGACATCAAATTGCCCTTTACTATGTGGAAATAGTACTATTTATGTGAAACTATTCATAAACTGTAAACATTTGTCAGTAGGCAATTCGATAAAGACTTCCGGCTCCTCGGGCTGGTGCGAATATTTCAATGTCCGTATTTGCCAAACCGTTGGTTTGTGACACACCTTTACAGGTCTCTCGCTCGCTACGCTCGCTCGAAAGCTATACCTTAACCTAAAACCAATCTCTCTTGCGTTCAGTATTCGATACGGTGGTGACATATTTCGAATTTGCGAACGTGTCGCATCGGTTGTGAGGTTGGACTAGATTTTTACGAGCGAGCGGAGCGAGCGAGCTACGATCACAATTTCCAAGCTATACATATACCTTATATTGCCTTGCATATATTTCGTGTTATTACCTAATTTTGTCAGCCATTTCTGACATCAAATTGCACTTTACTATGTGGAAATAGTACTATTTATGTGAAACTATTCATAAACTGTAAACATTTGTCAGTAGGCAATTCGATAAAGACTTCCGGCTCCTCGGGCTGGTGCGAATATTTCAATGTCCGTATGTGCCAAACCGTTGGTTTGTGACACACCTTTACGCGTCTCTCGCTCGCTGCGCTCGCTCGAAAGCTATAGCTTAACCTAAAACCATACATCTTGCGTTCAGTAATCGATATGGTGGCGACATATTTCGAATTTGCGAACGTGTCGCATCGGTTGTGAGGTTGGACTAGATTTTTACGAGCGAGCGGAGCGAGCGAGCAACGGTGACAACTTCCAAGCTATACATATACCTTATATTGCATTGCATTTGTTTCGTGTTATTACCTAATTTTGTCTGCCATTTCTGACATCACATTGCACTTTACTATGTGGAAATAGTACTATTTATGTGAAACTATTCATAAACTGTAAACATTTGTCAGTAGGCAATTCGATAGACTTCCGGCTCCTCGGGCTGGTGCGAATATCTCAATGTCCGTATGTGCCAAACAGTTGGTTTGTGACACACCTTTACGCGTCTCTCGCTCGCTGCGCTCGCTCGAAAGTTATAGCCTAACCTAAAACCATACATCTTGCGTTCAGTAATCGATATGGTGGCGACATATTTCGAATTTGCGAACGTGTCGCATCGGTTGTGAGGTTGGACTAGATTTTTACGAGCGAGCGGAACGAGCGAGCAACGGTGACAATTTCCAAGCTATACATATACCTTATATTGCATTGCATTTGTTTCGTGTTATTACCTAATTTTGTCAGCCATTTCGGACATCACATTGCACTGTAGTATGTGGAAATAGTACTATTTATGTTAAGCTATTCATAAACTGTAAACATTTGTCAGTAGGCCATAGGATAACGACTTCCGGCTCCTCGGGCTGGTGCGAATATTTCAATGTCCGAATGTGCCAAACCGTTGGTTTGTGACACACCTTTACGCGTCCCTCGCTCGCTGCGCTCGCTCGAAAACTATTGCCCAACCTAAAACCAATCCATCTTGCGTTCATTATTCGATATGGTGGCGACTTATTTCAAATTTGCGAACGTGTCGCATCGGTTGTGAGGTCGGACTAGATTTTTACGAGCGAGCGGAGCGAGCGAGCAACGATCACAATTTTCAAGCTATACATATACCATATATTGCATTGCATTTGTTTCGTGTTATTACCTAATTTTGTCAGCCATTTCTGACATCAAATTGCACTTTACTATGTGGAAATAGTACTATTTATGTGAAACTATTCATAAACTGTAAACATTTGTCAGTAGGCAATTCGATAAAGACTCCCGGCTCCTCGGGCTGGTGCGAATATTTCAATGTCCGTATGTGCCAAACCGTTGGTTTGTGACACACCTTTACGCGTCTCTCGCTCGCTGCGCTCGCTCGAAAGCTATAGCCTAACCTAAAACCATACATCTTGCGTTCAGTAATCGATATGGTGGCGACATATTTCGAATTTGCGAACGCGTCGCATCGGTTGTGAGGTTGGACTACATTTTTACGAGCGAGCGGAGCGAGCGAGCAACGGTGACAACTTCCAAGCTATACATATACCTTATATTGCATTGCATTTGTTTCGTGTTATTACCTAATTTTGTCAGCCATTTCGGACATCACATTGCACTGTAGTATGTGGAAATAGTACTATTTATGTGAAGCTATTCATAAACTGTAAACATTTGTCAGTAGGCCATAGGATAACGACTTCCGGCTCCTCGGGCTGGTGCGAATATTTCAATGTCCGAATGTGCCAAACCGTTGGTTTGTGACACACCTTTACGCGTCCCTCGCTCGCTGCGCTCGTTCGAAAACTATTGCCCAACCTAAAACCAATCCATCTTGCGTTCATTATTCGATATGGTGGCGACTTATTTCAAATTTTCGAACGTGTCGGATCGGTTGTGAATTTGGACTAGATTTTTACGAGCGAGCGGAGCGAGCGAGCAACGGCGACAGTTTCCAAGCTATACATATACCTTATATTGCCTTGCATTTGTTTCGTGTTATTACCTAATTTCGTCAGCCATTTCGGACATCACATTGCACTGTAGTATGTGGAAATAGTACTATTTATGTGAAACTATTCATAAACTGTAAACATTTGTCAGTAGGCAATTCGATAAAGACTTCCGGCTCCTCGGGCTGGTGCGAATATTTCAATGTCCGTATGTGCCAAACCGTTGGTTTGTGACACACCTTTACGCGTCTCTCGCTCGCTGCGCTCGCTCGAAAGCTATAGCCTAACCTAAAACCATACATCTTGCGTTCAATAATCGATATGGTGGCGACATATTTCGAATTTGCGAACGTGTCGCATCGGTTGTGAGGTTGGACTAGATTTTTACGAGCGAGCGGAACGAGCGAGCAACGGTGACAATTTCCAAGCTATACATATACCTTATATTGCATTGCATTTGTTTCGTGTTATTACCTAATTTTGTCAGCCATTTCGGACATCACATTGCACTGTAGTATGTGGAAATAGTACTATTTATGTGAAGCTATTCATAAACTGTAAACATTTGTCAGTAGGCCATAAGATAACGACTTCCGGCTTCCTCGGGCTGGTGCGAATATTTCAATGTCCGAATGTGCCAAACCGTTGGTTTGTGACACACCTTTACGCGTCCCTCGCTCGCTGCGCTCGCTCGAAAACTATTGCCCAACCTAAAACCAATCCATCTTGCGTTCATTATTCGTTATGGTGGCGACTTATTTCAAATTTGCGAACGTGTCGCATCGGTTGTGAGGTCGGACTAGATTTTTACGAGCGAGCGGAGCGAGCGAGCAACGATCACAATTTTCAAGCTATACATATACCTTATATTGCATTGCATTTGTTTCGTGTTATTACCTAATTTTGTCAGCCATTTCTGACATCAAATTGCACTTTACTATGTGGAAATAGTACTATTTATGTGAAACTATTCATAAACTGTAAACATTTGTCAGTAGGCAATTCGATAAAGACTTCCGGCCCCTCGGGCTGGTGCGAATATTTCAATGTCCGTATGTGCCAAACCGTTGGTTTGTGACACACCTTTACGCGTCTCTCGCTCGCTGCGCTCGCTCGAAAGCTATAGCCTAACCTAAAACCATACATCTTGCGTTCAGTAATCGATATGGTGGCGACATATTTCGAATTTGCGAACGTGTCGCATCGGTTGTGAGGTTGGACTAGATTTTTACGAGCGAGCGGAGCGAGCGAGCAACGATCACAATTTCCAAACTATACATATACCTTATATTGCCTCGCATATATTTCGTGTTATTACCTAATTTTGTCAGCCATTTCTGACATCACATTGCACTTTATTATGTGGAAATAGTACTATTTATGTGAAACTATTCATAAACTGTAAACATTTGTCAGTAGGCAATTCGATAAAGACTTCCGGCTCCTCGGGCTGGTGCGAATATTTCAATGACCGTATGTGCCAAACCGTTGGTTTGTGACACACCTTTACACGTCTCTCGCTCGCTACGCTCGCTCGAAAGCTATAGCTTAACCTAAAACCAAGCCATCTTGCGTTCAGTATTCGATACGGTGGTGACATATTTCGAATTTGCGAACGTGTCGCATCGGTTGTGAGGTTGGACTAGATTTTTACGAGCGAGCGGAGCGAGCGAGCAACGATCACAATTTCCAAGTTATACATATACCTTATATTGCCTTGCATATATTTCGTGTTATTACCTAATTTTGTCAGCCATTTCTGACATCAAATTGCACTTTACTATGTGGAAATAGTACTATTTATGTGAAACTATTCATAAACTGTAAACATTTGTCAGTAGGCAATTCGATAAAGACTTCCGGCTCCTCGGGCTGGTGCGAATATTTCAATGTCCGTATGTGCCAAACCGTTGGTTTGTGACACACCTTTACGCGTCTCTCGCTCGCTGCGCTCGCTCGAAAGCTATAGCCTAACCTAAAACCATACATCTTGCGTTCAGTAATCGATATGGTGGCGACATATTTCGAATTTGCGAACGTGTCGCATCGGTTGTGAGGTTGGACTAGATTTTTACGAGCGAGCGGAGCGAGCGAGCAACGGTGACAACTTCCAAGCTATACATATACCTTATATTGCATTGCATTTGTTTCGTGTTATTACCTAACTTTGTCAGCCATTTCTGACATCAAATTGCACTTTACTATGTGGAAATAGTACTATTTATGTGAAACTATTCATAAACTGTAAACATTTGTCAGTAGGCAATTCGATAGACTTCCGGCTCCTCGGGCTGGTGCGAATATCTCAATGTCCGTATGTGCCAAACCGTTGGTTTGTGACACACCTTTACGCGTCTCTCGCTCGCTGCGCTCGCTCGAAAGTTATAGCCTAACCTAAAACCATACATCTTGCGTTCAGTAATCGATATGGTGGCGACATATTTCGAATTTGCGAACGTGTCGCATCGGTTGTGAGGTTGGACTAGATTTTTACGAGCGAGCGGAACGAGCGAGCAACGGTGACAATTTCCAAGCTATACATATACCTTATATTGCATTGCATTTGTTTCGTGTTATTACCTAATTTTGTCAGCCATTTCGGACATCACATTGCACTGTAGTATGTGGAAATAGTACTATTTATGTGAAGCTATTCATAAACTGTAAACATTTGTCAGTAGGCCATAGGATAACGACTTCCGGCTCCTCGGGCTGGTGCGAATATTTCAATGTCCGAATGTGCCAAACCGTTGGTTTGTGACACACCTTTACGCGTCCCTCGCTCGCTGCGCTCGCTCGAAAACTATTGCCCAACCTAAAACCAATCCATCTTGCGTTCATTATTCGATATGGTGGCGACTTATTTCAAATTTGCGAACGTGTCGCATCGGTTGTGAGGTCGGACTAGATTTTTACGAGCGAGCGGAGCGAGCGAGCAACGATCACAATTTTCAAGCTATACATATACCTTATATTGCATTGCATTTGTTTCGTGTTATTACCTAATTTTGTCAGCCATTTCTGACATCAAATTGCACTTTACTATGTGGAAATAGTACTATTTATGTGAAACTATTCATAAACTGTAAACATTTGTCAGTAGGCAATTCGATAAAGACTTCCGGCTCCTCGGGCTGGTGCGAATATTTCAATGTCCGTATGTGCCAAACCGTTGGTTTGTGACACACCTTTACGCGTCTCTCGCTCGCTGCGCTCGCTCGAAAGCTATAGCCTAACCTAAAACCATACATCTTGCGTTCAGTAATCGATATGGTGGCGACATATTTCGAATTTGCGAACGTGTCGCATCGGTTGTGAGGTTGGACTAGATTTTTACGAGCGAGCGGAGCGAGCGAGCAACGATCACAATTTCCAAGCTATACATATACCTTATATTGCCTCGCATATATTTCGTGTTATTACCTAATTTTGTCAGCCATTTCTGACATCAAATTGCACTTTACTATGTGGAAATAGTACTATTTATGTGAAACTATTCATAAACTGTAAACATTTGTCAGTAGGCAATTCGATAAAGACTTCCGGCTCCTCGGGCTGGTGCGAATATTTCAATGTCCGTATTTGCCAAACCGTTGGTTTGTGACACACCTTTACAGGTCTCTCGCTCGCTACGCTCGCTCGAAAGCTATAGCTTAACCTAAAACCAATCCCTCTTGCGTTCAGTATTCGATACGGTGGTGACATATTTCGAATTTGCGAACGTGTCGCATCGGTTGGACTAGATTTTTACGAGCGAGCGGAGCGAGCGAGCAACGATCACAATTTCCAAGCTATACATATACCTTATATTGCCTTGCATATATTTCGTGTTATTACCTAATTTTGTCAGCCATTTCTGACATCAAATTGCACTTTACTATGTGGAAATAGTACTATTTATGTGAAACTATTCATAAACTGTAAACATTTGTCAGTAGGCAATTCGATAGAGACTTCCGGCTCCTGGGGCTGGTGCGAATATTTCAATGTCCGTATTTGCCAAACCGTTGGTTTGTGACACACCTTTACAGGTCTCTCGCTCGCTACGCTCGCTCGAAAGCTATAGCTTAACCTAAAACCAATCCCTCTTGCGTTCAGTATTCGATACGGTGGTGACATATTTCGAATTTGCGAACGTGTCGCATCGGTTGTGAGGTTGGACTAGATTTTTACGAGCGAGCGGAGCGAGCGAGCAACGGTGATAACTTCCAAGCTATACATATACCTTATATTGCATTGCATTTGTTTCGTGTCATTACCTAATTTTGTCAGCCATTTCTGACATCACATTGCACTTTACTATGTGGAAATAGTACTATTTATGTGAAACTATTCATAAACTGTAAACATTTGTCAGTAGGCAATTCGATAGACTTCCGGCTCCTCGGGCTGGTGCGAATATCTCAATGTCCGTATGTGCCAAACCGTTGGTTTGTGACACACCTTTACGCGTCTCTCGCTCGCTGCGCTCGCTCGAAAGTTATAGCCTAACCTAAAACCATACATCTTGCGTTCAGTAAACGATATGGTGGCGACATATTTCGAATTTGCGAACGTGTCGCATCGGTTGTGAGGTTGGACTAGATTTTTACGAGCGAGCGGAACGAGCGAGCAACGGTGACAATTTCCAAGCTATACATATACCTTATATTGCATTGCATTTGTTTCGTGTTATTACCTAATTTTGTCAGCCATTTCGGACATCACATTGCACTGTAGTATGTGGAAATAGTACTATTTATGTGAAGCTATTCATAAACTGTAAACATTTGTCAGTAGGCCATAGGATAACGACTTCCGGCTCCTCGGGCTGGTGCGAATATTTCAATGTCCGAATGTGCCAAACCGTTGGTTTGTGACACACCTTTACGCGTCCCTCGCTCGCTGCGCTCGCTCGAAAACTATTGCCCAACCTAAAACCAATCCATCTTGCGTTCATTATTCGATATGGTGGCGACTTATTTCAAATTTGCGAACGTGTCGCATCGGTTGTGAGGTCGGACTAGATTTTTACGAGCGAGCGGAGCGAGCGAGCAACGATCACAATTTTCAAGCTATACATATACCTTATATTGCATTGCATTTGTTTCGTGTTATTACCTAATTTTGTCAGCCATTTCTGACATCACATTGCACTTTACTATGTGGAAATAGTACTATTTATGTGAAACTATTCATAAACTGTAAACATTTGTCAGTAAGCAATTCGATAAAGACTTCCGGCTCCTCGGGCTGGTGCGAATATTTCAACGTCCGTATTTGCCAAACCGTTGGTTTGTGACACACCTTTACGCGTCTCTCGCTCGCTGCGCTCGCTCGAAAGTTATAGCCTAACCTAAAACCATACATCTTGCGTTCAGTAATCGATATGGTGGCGATATATTTCGAATTTGCGAACGTGTCGCATCGGTTGTGAGGTTGGACTAGATTTTTACGAGCGAGCGGAGCGAGCGAGCAACGGTGACAATTTCCAAGCTATACATATACCTTATATTGCCTTGCATATATTTCGTGATATTACCTAATTTTGTCAGCCATTTCTGACATCACATTGCACTTTACTATGTGGAAATAGTACTATTTATGTGAAACTATTCATAAACTGTAAACATTTGTCAGTAGGCAATTCGATAAAGACTTCCGGCTCCTCGGGATGGTGCGAATATTTCAATGTCCGTATGTGCCAAACCGTTGGTTTGTGACACACCTTTACGCGTCTCTCGCTCGCTGCGCTCGCTCGAAAGCTATAGCCCAACCTAAAACCAATCCATCTTGCGTTCATTATTCGATATGGTGGCGACATATTTCGAATTTGCGAACGTGTCGCATCGGTTGTGAGGTTGGACTAAATTTTTACGAGCGAGCGGAGCGAGCGAGCAACGGTGACAATTTCCAAGCTATACATATACCTTATATTGCATTGCATTTGTTTCGTGTTATTACCTAATTTTGTCAGCCATTTCGGACATCACATTGCACTGTAGTATGTGGAAATAGTACTATTGATGTGAAGCTATTCATAAACTGTAAACATTTGTCAGTAGGCCATAGGATAACGACTTCCGGCTCCTCGGGCTGGTGCGAATATTTCAATGTCCGAATGTGCCAAACCGTTGGTTTGTGACACACCTTTACACGTCCCTCGCTCGCTGCGCTCGCTCGAAAACTATTGCCCAACCTAAAACCAATCCATCTTCGTTCATTATTCGATATGGTGGCGACTTATTTCAAATTTGCGAACGTGTCGCATCGGTTGTGAGGTCGGACTAGATTTTTACGAGCGAGCGGAGCGAGCGAGCAACGATCACAATTTTCAAGCTATACATATACCTTATATTGCATTGCATTTGTTTCGTGTTATTACCTAATTTTGTCAGCCATTTCTGACATCACATTGCACTTTACTATGTGGAAATAGTACTATTTATGTGAAACTATTCATAAACTGTAAACATTTGTCAGTAGGCAATTCGATAAAGACTTCCGGCACCTCGGGCTGGTGCGAATATTTCAATGTCCGCATTTGCCAAACCGTTGGTTTGTGACACACCGTTACGCGTCTCTCGCTCGCTGCGCTCGCTCGAAAGTTATAGCCTAACCTAAAACCATACATCTTGCGTTCAGTAATCGATATGGTGGCGATATATTTCGAATTTGCGAACTTGTCGCATCGGTTGTGAGGTTGGACTAGATTTTTACGAGCGAGCGGAGCGAGCGAGCAACGGTGACAATTTCCAAGCTATACATATACCTTATATTGCATTGCATTTGTTTCGTGTTATTACCTAATTTTGTCAGCCATTTCGGACATCACATTGCACTGTATTATGTGGAAATAGTACTATTTATGTGAAGCTATTCATAAACTGTAAACATTTGTCAGTAGGCCATAGGATAACGACTTCCGGCTCCTCGGGCTGGTGCGAATATTTCAATGTCCGTATGTGCCAAACCGTTGGTTTGTGACACACCTTTACGCGTCCCTCGCTCGCTGCGCTCGCTCGAAAACTATTGCCTAACCTAAAACCAAGCCATCTTGCGTTCAGTATTCGATACGGTGGTGACATATTTCGAATTTGCGAACGTGTCGCATCGGTTGTGAGGTTGGACTAGATTTTTACGAGCGAGCGGAGCGAGCGAGCAACGGTGACAATTTCCAAGCTATACATATACCTTATATTGCATTGCATTTGTTTCGTGTTATTACCTAATTTTGTCAGCCATTTCGGACATCACATTGCACTGTAGTATGTGGAAATAGTACTATTGATGTGAAGCTATTCATAAACTGTAAACATTTGTCAGTAGGCCATAGGATAACGACTTCCGGCTCCTCGGGCTGGTGCGAATATTTCAATGTCCGTATGTGCCAAACCGTTGGTTTGTGACACACCTTTACGCGTCCCTCGCTCGCTGCGCTCGCTCGAAAACTATTGCCTAACCTAAAACCAAGCCATCTTGCGTTCAGTAATCGATATGGTGGCGGCATATTTCGAATTTGCGAACGTGTCGCATCGGTTGTGAGGTTGGACTAGATTTTTACGAGCGAGCGGAGCGAGCGAGCAACGGTGACAACTTCCAAGCTATACATATACCTTATATTGCATTGCATTTGTTTCGTGTTATTACCTAATTTTGTCTGCCATTTCTGACATCACATTGCACTTTACTATGTGGAAATAGTACTATTTATGTGAAACTATTCATAAACTGTAAACATTTGTCAGTAGGCAATTCGATAGACTTCCGGCTCCTCGGGCTGGTGCGAATATCTCAATGTCCGTATGTGCCAAACAGTTGGTTTGTGACACACCTTTACGCGTCTCTCGCTCGCTGCGCTCGCTCGAAAGTTATAGCCTAACCTAAAACCATACATCTTGCGTTCAGTAATCGATATGGTGGCGACATATTTCGAATTTGCGAACGCGTCGCATCGGTTGTGAGGTTGGACTACATTTTTACGAGCGAGCGGAGCGAGCGAGCAACGGTGACAACTTCCAAGCTATACATATACCTTATATTGCATTGCATTTGTTTCGTGTTATTACCTAATTTTGTCAGCCATTTCGGACATCACATTGCACTGTAGTATGTGGAAATAGTACTATTTATGTGAAGCTATTCATAAACTGTAAACATTTGTCAGTAGGCCATAGGATAACGACTTCCGGCTCCTCGGGCTGGTGCGAATATTTCAATGTCCGAATGTGCCAAACCGTTGGTTTGTGACACACCTTTACGCGTCCCTCGCTCGCTGCGCTCGTTCGAAAACTATTGCCCAACCTAAAACCAATCCATCTTGCGTTCATTATTCGATATGGTGGCGACTTATTTCAAATTTTCGAACGTGTCGGATCGGTTGTGAAGTTGGACTAGATTTTTACGAGCGAGCGGAGCGAGCGAGCAACGGCGACAGTTTCCAAGCTATACATATACCTTATATTGCCTTGCATTTGTTTCGTGTTATTACCTAATTTCGTCAGCCATTTCGGACATCACATTGCACTGTAGTATGTGGAAATAGTACTATTTATGTGAAACTATTCATAAACTGTAAACATTTGTCAGTAGGCAATTCGATAAAGACTTCCGGCTCCTCGGGCTGGTGCGAATATTTCAATGTCCGTATGTGCCAAACCGTTGGTTTGTGACACACCTTTACGCGTCTCTCGCTCGCTGCGCTCGCTCGAAAGCTATAGCCTAACCTAAAACCATACATCTTGCGTTCAGTAATCGATATGGTGGCGACATATTTCGAATTTGCGAACGTGTCGCATCGGTTGTGAGGTTGGACTAGATTTTTACGAGCGAGCGGAACGAGCGAGCAACGGTGACAATTTCCAAGCTATACATATACCTTATATTGCATTGCATTTGTTTCGTGTTATTACCTAATTTTGTCAGCCATTTCGGACATCACATTGCACTGTAGTATGTGGAAATAGTACTATTTATGTGAAGCTATTCATAAACTGTAAACATTTGTCAGTAGGCCATAAGATAACGACTTCCGGCTTCCTCGGGCTGGTGCGAATATTTCAATGTCCGAATGTGCCAAACCGTTGGTTTGTGACACACCTTTACGCGTCCCTCGCTCGCTGCGCTCGCTCGAAAACTATTGCCCAACCTAAAACCAATCCATCTTGCGTTCATTATTCGATATGGTGGCGACTTATTTCAAATTTGCGAACGTGTCGCATCGGTTGTGAGGTCGGACTAGATTTTTACGAGCGAGCGGAGCGAGCGAGCAACGATCACAATTTTCAAGCTATACATATACCTTATATTGCATTGCATTTGTTTCGTGTTATTACCTAATTTTGTCAGCCATTTCTGACATCACATTGCACTTTACTATGTGGAAATAGTACTATTTATGTGAAACTATTCATAAACTGTAAACATTTGTCAGTAGGCAATTCGATAAAGACTTCCGGCACCTCGGGCTGGTGCGAATATTTCAATGTCCGCATTTGCCAAACCGTTGGTTTGTGACACACCGTTACGCGTCTCTCGCTCGCTGCGCTCGCTCGAAAGTTATAGCCTAACCTAAAACCATACATCTTGCGTTCAGTAATCGATATGGTGGCGATATATTTCGAATTTGCGAACTTGTCGCATCGGTTGTGAGGTTGGACTAGATTTTTACGAGCGAGCGGAGCGAGCGAGCAACGGTGACAATTTCCAAGCTATACATATACCTTATATTGCATTGCATTTGTTTCGTGTTATTACCTAATTTTGTCAGCCATTTCGGACATCACATTGCACTGTATTATGTGGAAATAGTACTATTTATGTGAAGCTATTCATAAACTGTAAACATTTGTCAGTAGGCCATAGGATAACGACTTCCGGCTCCTCGGGCTGGTGCGAATATTTCAATGTCCGTATGTGCCAAACCGTTGGTTTGTGACACACCTTTACGCGTCCCTCGCTCGCTGCGCTCGCTCGAAAACTATTGCCTAACCTAAAACCAAGCCATCTTGCGTTCAGTATTCGATACGGTGGTGACATATTTCGAATTTGCGAACGTGTCGCATCGGTTGTGAGGTTGGACTAGATTTTTACGAGCGAGCGGAGCGAGCGAGCAACGGTGACAATTTCCAAGCTATACATATACCTTATATTGCATTGCATTTGTTTCGTGTTATTACCTAATTTTGTCAGCCATTTCGGACATCACATTGCACTGTAGTATGTGGAAATAGTACTATTGATGTGAAGCTATTCATAAACTGTAAACATTTGTCAGTAGGCCATAGGATAACGACTTCCGGCTCCTCGGGCTGGTGCGAATATTTCAATGTCCGTATGTGCCAAACCGTTGGTTTGTGACACACCTTTACGCGTCTCTCGCTCGCTGCGCTCGCTCGAAAGCTATAGCCTAACCTAAAACCATACATCTTGCGTTCAGTAATCGATATGGTGGCGACATATTTCGAATTTGCGAACGTGTCGCATCGGTTGTGAGGTTGGACTAGATTTTTACGAGCGAGCGGAGCGAGCGAGCAACGGTGACAACTTCCAAGCTATACATATACCTTATATTGCATTGCATTTGTTTCGTGTTATTACCTAACTTTGTCAGCCATTTCTGACATCAAATTGCACTTTACTATGTGGAAATAGTACTATTTATGTGAAACTATTCATAAACTGTAAACATTTGTCAGTAGGCAATTCGATAGACTTCCGGCTCCTCGGGCTGGTGCGAATATCTCAATGTCCGTATGTGCCAAACCGTTGGTTTGTGACACACCTTTACGCGTCTCTCGCTCGCTGCGCTCGCTCGAAAGTTATAGCCTAACCTAAAACCATACATCTTGCGTTCAGTAATCGATATGGTGGCGACATATTTCGAATTTGCGAACGTGTCGCATCGGTTGTGAGGTTGGACTAGATTTTTACGAGCGAGCGGAACGAGCGAGCAACGGTGACAATTTCCAAGCTATACATATACCTTATATTGCATTGCATTTGTTTCGTGTTATTACCTAATTTTGTCAGCCATTTCGGACATCACATTGCACTGTAGTATGTGGAAATAGTACTATTTATGTGAAGCTATTCATAAACTGTAAACATTTGTCAGTAGGCCATAGGATAACGACTTCCGGCTCCTCGGGCTGGTGCGAATATTTCAATGTCCGAATGTGCCAAACCGTTGGTTTGTGACACACCTTTACGCGTCCCTCGCTCGCTGCGCTCGCTCGAAAACTATTGCCCAACCTAAAACCAATCCATCTTGCGTTCATTATTCGATATGGTGGCGACTTATTTCAAATTTGCGAACGTGTCGCATCGGTTGTGAGGTCGGACTAGATTTTTACGAGCGAGCGGAGCGAGCGAGCAACGATCACAATTTTCAAGCTATACATATACCTTATATTGCATTGCATTTGTTTCGTGTTATTACCTAATTTTGTCAGCCATTTCTGACATCAAATTGCACTTTACTATGTGGAAATAGTACTATTTATGTGAAACTATTCATAAACTGTAAACATTTGTCAGTAGGCAATTCGATAAAGACTTCCGGCTCCTCGGGCTGGTGCGAATATTTCAATGTCCGTATGTGCCAAACCGTTGGTTTGTGACACACCTTTACGCGTCTCTCGCTCGCTGCGCTCGCTCGAAAGCTATAGCCTAACCTAAAACCATACATCTTGCGTTCAGTAATCGATATGGTGGCGACATATTTCGAATTTGCGAACGTGTCGCATCGGTTGTGAGGTTGGACTAGATTTTTACGAGCGAGCGGAGCGAGCGAGCAACGATCACAATTTCCAAGCTATACATATACCTTATATTGCCTCGCATATATTTCGTGTTATTACCTAATTTTGTCAGCCATTTCTGACATCAAATTGCACTTTACTATGTGGAAATAGTACTATTTATGTGAAACTATTCATAAACTGTAAACATTTGTCAGTAGGCAATTCGATAAAGACTTCCGGCTCCTCAGGCTGGTGCGAATATTTCAATGTCCGTATTTGCCAAACCGTTGGTTTGTGACACACCTTTACAGGTCTCTCGCTCGCTACGCTCGCTCGAAAGCTATAGCTTAACCTAAAACCAATCCCTCTTGCGTTCAGTATTCGATACGGTGGTGACATATTTCGAATTTGCGAACGTGTCGCATCGGTTGGACTAGATTTTTACGAGCGAGCGGAGCGAGCGAGCAACGATCACAATTTCCAAGCTATACATATACCTTATATTGCCTTGCATATATTTCGTGTTATTACCTAATTTTGTCAGCCATTTCTGACATCAAATTGCACTTTACTATGTGGAAATAGTACTATTTATGTGAAACTATTCATAAACTGTAAACATTTGTCAGTAGGCAATTCGATAGACTTCCGGCTCCTCGGGCTGGTGCGAATATCTCAATGTCCGTATGTGCCAAACCGTTGGTTTGTGACACACCTTTACGCGTCTCTCGCTCGCTGCGCTCGCTCGAAAGTTATAGCCTAACCTAAAACCATACATCTTGCGTTCAGTAATCGATATGGTGGCGACATATTTCGAATTTGCGAACGTGTCGCATCGGTTGTGAGGTTGGACTAGATTTTTACGAGCGAGCGGAACGAGCGAGCAACGGTGACAATTTCCAAGCTATACATATACCTTATATTGCATTGCATTTGTTTCGTGTTATTACCTAATTTTGTCAGCCATTTCGGACATCACATTGCACTGTAGTATGTGGAAATAGTACTATTGATGTGAAGCTATTCATAAACTGTAAACATTTGTCAGTAGGCCATAGGATAACGACTTCCGGCTCCTCGGGCTGGTGCGAATATTTCAATGTCCGTATTTGCCAAACCGTTGGTTTGTGACACACCTTTACGCGTCTCTCGCTCGCTGCGCTCGCTCGAAAGTTATAGCCTAACCTAAAACCATACATCTTGCGTTCAGTAATCGATATGGTGGCGATATATTTCGAATTTGCGAACGTGTCGCATCGGTTGTGAGGTTGGACTAGATTTTTACGAGCGAGCGGAGCGAGCGAGCAACGGTGACAATTTCCAAGCTATACATATACCTTATATTGCCTTGCATATATTTCGTGATATTACCTAATTTTGTCAGCCATTTCTGACATCACATTGCACTTTACTATGTGGAAATAGTACTATTTATGTGAAACTATTCATAAACTGTAAACATTTGTCAGTAGGCAATTCGATAAAGACTTCCGGCTCCTCGGGATGGTGCGAATATTTCAATGTCCGTATGTGCCAAACCGTTGGTTTGTGACACACCTTTACGCGTCTCTCGCTCGCTGCGCTCGCTCGAAAGCTATAGCCCAACCTAAAACCAATCCATCTTGCGTTCATTATTCGATATGGTGGCGACATATTTCGAATTTGCGAACGTGTCGCATCGGTTGTGAGGTTGGACTAAATTTTTACGAGCGAGCGGAGCGAGCGAGCAACGGTGACAATTTCCAAGCTATACATATACCTTATATTGCATTGCATTTGTTTCGTGTTATTACCTAATTTTGTCAGCCATTTCGGACATCACATTGCACTGTAGTATGTGGAAATAGTACTATTGATGTGAAGCTATTCATAAACTGTAAACATTTGTCAGTAGGCCATAGGATAACGACTTCCGGCTCCTCGGGCTGGTGCGAATATTTCAATGTCCGAATGTGCCAAACCGTTGGTTTGTGACACACCTTTACACGTCCCTCGCTCGCTGCGCTCGCTCGAAAACTATTGCCCAACCTAAAACCAATCCATCTTCGTTCATTATTCGATATGGTGGCGACTTATTTCAAATTTGCGAACGTGTCGCATCGGTTGTGAGGTCGGACTAGATTTTTACGAGCGAGCGGAGCGAGCGAGCAACGATCACAATTTTCAAGCTATACATATACCTTATATTGCATTGCATTTGTTTCGTGTTATTACCTAATTTTGTCAGCCATTTCTGACATCACATTGCACTTTACTATGTGGAAATAGTACTATTTATGTGAAACTATTCATAAACTGTAAACATTTGTCAGTAGGCAATTCGATAAAGACTTCCGGCACCTCGGGCTGGTGCGAATATTTCAATGTCCGCATTTGCCAAACCGTTGGTTTGTGACACACCGTTACGCGTCTCTCGCTCGCTGCGCTCGCTCGAAAGTTATAGCCTAACCTAAAACCATACATCTTGCGTTCAGTAATCGATATGGTGGCGATATATTTCGAATTTGCGAACGTGTCGCATCGGTTGTGAGGTTGGACTAGATTTTTACGAGCGAGCGGAGCGAGCGAGCAACGGTGACAATTTCCAAGCTATACATATACCTTATATTGCATTGCATTTGTTTCGTGTTATTACCTAATTTTGTCAGCCATTTCGGACATCACATTGCACTGTATTATGTGGAAATAATACTATTTATGTGAAGCTATTCATAAACTGTAAACATTTGTCAGTAGGCCATAGGATAACGACTTCCGGCTCCTCGGGCTGGTGCGAATATTTCAATGTCCGTATGTGCCAAACCGTTGGTTTGTGACACACCTTTACGCGTCCCTCGCTCGCTGCGCTCGCTCGAAAACTATTGCCTAACCTAAAACCAAGCCATCTTGCGTTCAGTATTCGATACGGTGGTGACATATTTCGAATTTGCGAACGTGTCGCATCGGTTGTGAGGTTGGACTAGATTTTTACGAGCGAGCGGAGCGAGCGAGCAACGGTGACAATTTCCAAGCTATACATATACCTTATATTGCATTGCATTTGTTTCGTGTTATTACCTAATTTTGTCAGCCATTTCGGACATCACATTGCACTGTAGTATGTGGAAATAGTACTATTGATGTGAAGCTATTCATAAACTGTAAACATTTGTCAGTAGGCCATAGGATAACGACTTCCGGCTCCTCGGGCTGGTGCGAATATTTCAATGTCCGTATGTGCCAAACCGTTGGTTTGTGACACACCTTTACGCGTCTCTCGCTCGCTGCGCTCGCTCGAAAGCTATAGCCTAACCTAAAACCATACATCTTGCGTTCAGTAATCGATATGGTGGCGGCATATTTCGAATTTGCGAACGTGTCGCATCGGTTGTGAGGTTGGACTAGATTTTTACGAGCGAGCGGAGCGAGCGAGCAACGGTGACAACTTCCAAGCTATACATATACCTTATATTGCATTGCATTTGTTTCGTGTTATTACCTAATTTTGTCAGCCATTTCTGACATCACATTGCACTTTACTATGTGGAAATAGTACTATTTATGTGAAACTATTCACAAACTGTAAACATTTGTCAGTAGGCAATTCGATAAAGACTTCCGGCTCCTCGGGCTGGTGCGAATATTTCAATGACCGTATGTGCCAAACCGTTGGTTTGTGACACACCTTTACACGTCTCTCGCTCGCTACGCTCGCTCGAAAGCTATAGCTTAACCTAAAACCAAGCCATCTTGCGTTCAGTATTCGATATGGCGGTGACATATTTCGAATTTGCGAACATGTCGCATCGGTTGTGAGGTTGGACTAGATTTTTACGAGCGAGCGGAGCGAGCGAGCAAATATCACAATTTCCAAGTTATACATATACCTTATATTGCCTTGCATATATTTCGTGTTATTACCTAATTTTGTCAGCCATTTCGGACATCACATTGCACTGTAGTATGTGGAAATAGTACTATTGATGTGAAGCTATTCATAAACTGTAAACATTTGTCAGTAGGCCATAGGATAACGACTTCCGGCTCCTCGGGCTGGTGCGAATATTTCAATGTCCGTATGTGCCAAACCGTTGGTTTGTGACACACCTTTACGCGTCCCTCGCTCGCTGCGCTCGCGCGAAAACTATTGCCCAACCTAAAACCAATCCATCTTGCGTTCATTATTCGATATGGTGGCGACATATTTCGAATTTGCGAACGTGTCGCATCGGTTGTGAGGTTGGACTAGATTTTTACGACCGAGCGGAGCGAGCGAGAAACGGTGACAATTTCCAAGCTATACATATACCTTATATTGCATTGCATTTGTTTCGTGTTATTACCTAATTTTGTCAGCCATTTCTGACATCACATTGCACTTTATTATGTGGAAATAGTACTATTTATGTGAAACTATTCATAAACTGTAAACATTTGTCAGTAGGCAATTCGATAAAGACTTCCGGCTCCTCGGGCTGGTGCGAATATTTCAATGACCGAATGTGCCAAACCGTTGGTTTGTGACACACCTTTACACGTCTCTCGCTCGCTGCGCTCGCTCGAAAGCTATAGCCTAACCTAAAACCATACATCTTGCGTTCAGTAATCGATATGGTGGCGACATATTACGAATTTGCGAACGTGTCGCATCGGTTGTGAGGTTGGACTAGATTTTTACGACCGAGCGGAGCGAGCGAGAAACGGTGACAATTTCCAAGCTATACATATACCTTATATTGCATTGCATTTGTTTCGTGTTATTACCTAATTTTGTCAGCCATTTCTGACATCACATTGCACTTTACTATGTGGAAATAGTACTATTTATGTGAAACTATTCATAAACTGTAAACATTTGTCAGTAGGCAATTCGATAAAGACTTCCGGCTCCTCGGGCTGGTGCGAATATTTCAATGACCGTATGTGCCAAACCGTTGGTTTGTGACACACCTTTACACGTCACTCGCTCGCTACGCTCGCTCGAAAGCTATAGCTTAACCTAAAACCAAGCCATCTCTCGTTCAGTATTCGATACGGTGGTGACATATTTCGAATTTGCGAACGTGTCGCATCGGTTGTGAGGTTGGACTAGATTTTTACGAGCGAGCGGAGCGAGCGAGCAACGATCACAATTTCCAAGTTATACATATACCTTATATTGCCTTGCATATATTTCGTGTTATTACCTAATTTTGTCAGCCATTTCTGACATCAAATTGCACTTTACTATGTGGAAATAGTACTATTTATGTGAAACTATTCATAAACTGTAATCATTTGTCAGTAGGCAATTCGATAAAGACTTCCGGCTTCTCGGGCTGGTGCGAATATTTCAATGTCCGTATGTGCCAAACCGTTGGTTTGTGACACACCTTTACGCGTCCCTCGCTCGCTGCGCTCGCTCGAAAACTATTGCCCAACCTAAAACCAATCCATCTTGCGTTCATTATTCGATATGGTGGCGACATATTTCGAATTTGCGAACGTGTCGCATCGGTTGTGAGGTTGGACTAGATTTTTACGACCGAGCGGAGCGAGCGAGAAACGGTGACAATTTCCAAGCTATACATATACCTTATATTGCATTGCATTTGTTTCGTGTTATTACCTAATTTTGTCAGCCATTTCTGACATCACATTGCACTTTACTATGTGGAAATAGTACTATTTATGTGAAACTATTCACAAACTGTAAACATTTGTCAGTAGGCCATAGGATAACGACTTCCGGCTCCTCGGGATGGTGCGAATATTTCAATGACCGTATGTGCCAAACCGTTGGTTTGTGACACACCTTTACGCGTCCCTAGCTCGCTGCGCTCGCTCGAAAACTATTGCCCAACCTAAAACCAATCCATCTTGCGTTCATTATTCGATATGGTGGCGACTTATTTCAAATTTGCGAACGTGTCGCATCGGTTGTGAGGTCGGACGAGATTTTTACGAGCGAGCGGAGCGAGCGAGCAACGATCACAATTTTCAAGCTATACATATACCTTATATTGCATTGCATTTGTTTCGTGTTATTACCTAATTTTGTCAGCCATTTCTGACATCACATTGCACTTTACTATGTGGAAATAGTACTATTTATGTGAAACTATTCATAAACTGTAAACATTTGTCAGTAGGCAATTCGATAAAGACTTCCGGCTCCTCGGGCTGGTGCGAATATTTCAATGTCCGTATTTGCCAAACCGTTGGTTTGTGACACACCTTTACGCGTCTCTCGCTCGCTGCGCTCGCTCGAAAGTTATAGCCTAACCTAAAACCATACATCTTGCGTTCAGTAATCGATATGGTGGCGATATATTTCGAATTTGCGAACGTGTCGCATCGGTTGTGAGGTTGGACTAGATTTTTACGAGCGAGCGGAGCGAGCGAGCAACGGTGACAATTTCCAAGCTATACATATACCTTATATTGCATTGCATTTGTTTCGTGTTATTACCTAATTTTGTCAGCCATTTCGGACATCACATTGCACTGTATTATGTGGAAATAGTACTATTTATGTGAAGCTATTCATAAACTGTAAACATTTGTCAGTAGGCCATAGGATAACGACTTCCGGCTCCTCGGGCTGGTGCGAATATTTCAATGTCCGTATGTGCCAAACCGTTGGTTTGTGACACACCTTTACGCGTCCCTCGCTCGCTGCGCTCGCTCGAAAACTATTGCCTAACCTAAAACCAATCCTTCTTGCGTTCATTATTCGATATGGCGGCGACTTATTTCAAATTTGCGAACGTGTCGCATCGGATGTGAGGTCGGACTAGATTTATACGAGCGAGCGGAGCGAGCGAGCAACGATCACAATTTCCAAGCTATACATATACCTTATATTGCATTGCATTTGTTTCGTGTTATTACCTAATTTTGTCAGCCATTTCTGACATCACATTGCACTTTACTATGTGGAAATAGTACTATTTATGTGAAACTATTCATAAACTGTAAACATTTGTCAGTAGGCAATTCGATAAAGACTTCCGGCTCCTCGGGCTGGTGCGAATATTTCAATGTCCGCATGTGCCAAACCGTTGGTTTGTGACACACCTTTACGCGTCCCTCGCTCGCTGCGCTCGCTCGAAAACTATTGCCCAACCTAAAACCAATCCATCTTGCGTTCATTATTCGATATGGTGGCGACATATTTCGAATTTGCGAACGTGTCGCATCGGTTGTGAGGTTGGACTAGATTTTTACGACCGAGCGGAGCGAGCGAGCAACGGTGTCAATTTCCAAGCTATACATATACCTTATATTGCATTGCATTTGTTTCGTGTTATTACCTCATTTTGTCAGCCATTTCGGACATCACATTGCACTGTAGTATGTGGAAATAGTACTATTTATGTGAAGCTATTCATAAACTGTAAACATTTGTCAGTAGGCCATAGGATAACGACTTCGGCTCCTCGGGCTGGTGCGAATATTTCAATGTCCGAATGTGCCAAACCGTTGGTTTGTTACACACCTTTACGCGTCCCTCGCTCGCTGCGCTCGCTCGAAAACAATTGCCCAACCTAAAACCAATCCATCTTGCGTTCATTATTCGATATGGTGGCGACTTATTTCAAATTTGCGAACGTGTCGCATCGGTTGTGAGGTCGGACTAGATTTTTACGAGCGAGCGGAGCGAGCGAGCAACGATCACAATTTTCAAGCTATACATATACCTTATATTGCATTGCATTTGTTTCGTGTTATTACCTAATTTTGTCAGCCATTTCTGACATCACATTGCACTTTACTATGTGGAAATAGTACTATTTATGTGAAACTATTCATAAACTGTAAACATTTGTCAGTAGGCAATTCGATAAAGACTTCCGGCTCCTCGGGCTGGTGCGAATATTTCAATGTCCGCATGTGCCAAACCGTTGGTTTGTGACACACCTTTACGCGTCTCTCGCTCGCTGCGCTCGCTCGAAAGCTATAGCCTAACCTAAAACCATACATCTTGCGTTCAGTAATCGATATGGTGGCGACATATTTCGAATTTGCGAACGTGTCGCATCGGTTGTGAGGTTGGACTAGATTTTTACGAGCGAGCGGAGCGAGGGCGCAACGGTGACAACTTCCAAGCTATACATATACCTTATATTGCATTGCATTTGTTTCGTGTTATTACCTAATTTTGTCAGCCATTTCTGACATCACATTGCACTTTACTATGTGGAAATAGTACTATTTATGTGAAACTATTCATAAACTGTAAACATTTGTCAGTAGGCAATTCGATAAAGACTTCCGGCTTCTCGGGCTGGTGCGAATATTTCAATGTCCGTATGTGCCAAATCGTTGGTTTGTGACACACCTTTACGCGTCCCTCGGTCGCTGCGCTCGCTCGAAAACTATTGCCCAACCTAAAACCAATCCATCTTGCGTTCATTATTCGATATGGTGGCGACATATTTCGAATTTGCGAACGTGTCGCATCGGTTGTGAGGTTGGACTAGATTTTTACGACCGAGCGGAGCGAGCGAGAAACGGTGACAATTTCCAAGCTATACATATAACTTATATTGCATTGCATTTGTTTTGTGTTATTACCTAATTTTGTCAGCCATTTCGGACATCACATTGCACTGTATTATGTGGAAATAGTACTATTTATGTGAAGCTATTCATAAACTGTAAACATTTGTCAGTAGGCCATAGGATAACGACTTCCGGCTCCTCGGGCTGGTGCGAATATTTCAATGTCCGTATGTGCCAAACCGTTGGTTTGTGACACACCTTTACGCGTCCCTCGCTCGCTGCGCTCACTCGAAAACTATTGCCTAACCTAAAACCAATCCATCTTGCGTTCATTATTCGATATGGTGGCGACTTATTTCAAATTTGCGAACGTGTCGCATCGGTTGTGAGGTCGGACTAGATTTATACGAGCGAGCGGAGCGAGCGAGCAACGATCACAATTTCCAAGCTATACATATACCTTATATTGCATTGCATTTGTTTCGTGTTATTACCTAATTTTGTCAGCCATTTCTGACATCACATTGCACTTTACTATGTGGAAATAGTACTATTTATGTGAAACTATTCATAAACTGTAAACATTTGTCAGTAGGCAATTCGATAGACTTCCGGCTCCTCGGGCTGGTGCGAATATCTCAATGTCCGTATGTGCCAAACCGTTGGTTCGTGACACACCTTTACGCGTCTCTCGCTCGCTGCGCTCGCTCGAAAGTTATAGCCTAACCTAAAACCATACATCTTGCGTTCAGTAATCGATATGGTGGCGACATATTTCGAATTTGCGAACGTGTCGCATCGGTTGTGAGGTTGGACTAGATTTTTACGAGCGAGAGGAGCGAGCGAGCAACGATCACAATTTCCAAGCTATACATATACCTTATTTTGCATTGCATTTGTTTCGAGTTATTACCTAATTTTGTCAGCCATTTCTGACATCACATTGCACTTTACTATGTGGAAATAGTACTATTTATGTGAAACTATTCATAAACTGTACACATTTGTCAGTAGGCAATTCGATAGACTTCCGGCTCCTCGGGCTGGTGCGAATATCTCAATGTCCGTATGTGCCAAACCGTTGGTTTGTGACACACCTTTACGCGTCTCTCGCTCGCTGCGCTCGCTCGAAAGTTATAGCCTAACCTAAAACCAAGCCATCTTGCGTTCATTATTCGATATGGTGGCGACATACATTGAATTTGCGAACGTGTCGGATCGGTTGTAAGGTTGGACTAGATTTTTACGAGCGAGCGGAGCGAGCGAGCAACGGTGACAATTTCCAAGCTATACATATACCTTATTTTGCATTGCATTTGTTTCGAGTTATTACCTAATTTTGTCAGCCATTTCTGACATCACATTGCACTTTACTATGTGGAAATAGTACTATTTATGTGAAACTATTCATAAACTGTAAACATTTGTCAGTAGGCAATTCGATAAAGACTTCCGGCTCCTCGGGCTGGTGCGAATATTTCAATGTCCGTATGTGCCAAACCGTTGGTTTGTGACACACCTTTAGGCGTCTCTCGCTCGCTGCGCTCGCTCGAAAGCTATAGCCTAACCTAAAACCATACATCTTGCGTTCAGTAATCGATATGGTGGCGACATATTTCGAATTTGCGAACGAGTCGCATCGGTTGTGAGGTTGGACTATATTTTTACGAGCGAGCGGAGCGAGCGAGCAACGATCACAATTTCCAAGCTATACATATACCTTATATTGCATTGCATTTGTTTCGAGATATTACCTAATTTTGTCAGCCATTTCTGACATCACATTGCACTTTACTATGTGGAAATAGTACTATTTATGTGAAACTATTCATAAACTGTAAACATTTGTCAGTAGGCAATTCGATAAAGACTTCCGGCTCCTCGGGCTGGTGCGAATATTTCAATGACCGTATGTGCCAAACCGTTGGTTTGTGACACACCTTTACACGTTTCTCGCTCGCTACGCTCGCTCGAAAGCTATAGCTTAACCTAAAACCAAGCCATCTTGCGTTCATTATTCGATATGGTGGCGACATATTTCGAATTTGCGAACATGTCGCATCGGTTGTGAGGTTGGACTAGATTTTTACGAGCGAGCGGAGCGAGCGAGCAACGATCACAATTTCCAAGTTATACATATACCTTATATTGCCTTGCATATATTTCGTGTTATTACCTAATTTTGTCAGCCATTTCTGACATCACATTGCACTTTACTATGTGGAAATAGTACTATTTATGTGAAACTATTCATAAACTGTAAACATTTGTCAGTAGGCAATTCGATAAAGACTTCCGGCTTCTCGGGCTGGTGCGAATATTTCAATGTCCGTATGTGCCAAACCGTTGGTTTGTGACACACCTTTACGCGTCTCTCGCTCGCTGCGCTCGCTCGAAAGCTATAGCCTAACCTAAAACCATACATCTTGCGTTCAGTAATCGATATGGTGGCGACATATTTCGAATTTGCGAACGAGTCGCATCGGTTGTGAGGTTGGACTAGATTTTTACGAGCGAGCGGAGCGAGCGAGCAACGATCACAATTTCCAAGCTATACATATACCTTATATTGCCTTGCATATATTTCGTGTTATTACCTAATTTTGTCAGCCATTTCTGACATCACATTGCACTTTACTATGTGGAAATAGTACTATTTATGTGAAACTATTCATAAACTGTAAACATTTGTCAGTAGGCAATTCGATAAAGACTTCCGGCTCCTCGGGCTGGTGCGAATATTTCAATGTCCGTATGTGCCAAACCGTTGGTTTGTGACACACCTTTACGCGTCTCTCGCTCGCTGCGCTCGCTCGAAAGCTATAGCCTAACCTAAAACCATACATCTTGCGTTCAGTAATCGATATGGTGGCGACATATTTCGAATTTGCGAACGTGTCGCATCGGTTGTGAGGTTGGACTAGATTTTTACGAGCGAGCGGAGCGAGCGAGCAACGGTGTCAATTTCCAAGCTATACATATACCTTATATTGCATTGCATTTGTTTCGTGTTATTACCTCATTTTGTCAGCCATTTCGGACATCACATTGCACTGTAGTATGTGGAAATAGTACTATTTATGTGAAGCTATTCATAAACTGTAAACATTTGTCAGTAGGCCATAGGATAACGACTTCCGGCTCCTCGGGCTGGTGCGAATATTTCAATGTCCGAATGTGCCAAACCGTTGGTTTGTGACACACCTTTACGCGTCCCTCGCTCGCTGCGCTCTCTCGAAAACAATTGCCCAACCTAAAACCAATCCATCTTGCGTTCATTATTCGATATGGTGGCGACATATTTCGAATTTGCGAACATGTCGCATCGGTTGTGAGGTTGGACTAGATTTTTACGAGCGAGCGGAGCGAGCGAGCAACGATCACAATTTCCAAGTTATACATATACCTTATATTGCCTTGCATATATTTCGTGTTATTACCTAATTTTGTCAGCCATTTCTGACATCACATTGCACTTTACTATGTGGAAATAGTACTATTTATGTGAAACTATTCATAAACTGTAAACATTTGTCAGTAGGCAATTCGATAAAGACTTCCGGCTTCTCGGGCTGGTGCGAATATTTCAATGTCCGTATGTGCCAAACCGTTGGTTTGTGACACACCTTTACGCGTCCCTCGCTCGCTGCGCTCGCTCGAAAGCTATTGCCCAACCTAAAACCAATCCATCTTGCGTTCATTATTCGATATGGTGGCGACATATTTCGAATTTGCGAACGTGTCGCATCGGTTGTGAGGTTGGACTAGATTTTTACGACCGAGCGGAGCGAGCGAGAAACGGTGACAATTTCCAAGCTATACATATACCTTATATTGCATTGCATTTGTTTCGTGTTATTACCTAATTTTGTCAGCCATTTCTGACATCACATTGCACTTTACTATGTGGAAATAGTACTATTTATGTGAAACTATTCACAAACTGTAAACATTTGTCAGTAGGCCATAGGATAAAGACTTCCGGCTCCTCGGGCTGGTGCGAATATTTCAATGTCCGTATGTGCCAAACCGTTGGTTTGTGACACACCTTTACGCGTCCCTCGCTCGCTGCGCTCGCTCGAAAACTATTGCCCAACATAAAACCATACATCTTGCGTTCAGTAATCGATATGGTGGCGACATATTTCGAATTTGCGAACGTGTCGCATCGGTTGTGAGGTTGGACTAGATTTTTACGAGCGAGCGGAACGAGCGAGCAACGGTGACAATTTGCAAGCTATACATATACCTTATATTGCATTGCATTTGTTTCGTGTTATTACCTAATTTTGTCAGCCATTTCGGACATCACATTGCACTGTAGTATGTGGAAATAGAACTATTTATGTGAAACTATTCATAAACTGTAAACATTTGTCAGTAGGCAATTCGATAAAGACTTCCGGCTCCTCGGGCTGGTGGGAATATTTCAATGTCCCTATGTGCCGAACCGTTGGTATGTGACACACCATTAGACGGCTCTCGCTCGCTACGCTCGCTCGAAAGCTATAGCTTAACCTAAAACCAATCCATCTTGCGTTCAGTATTCGATATGGTGGTGACATATTTCGAATTTGCGAACGTGTCGCATCGGTTGTGATGTTGGACTAGATTTTTACGAGCGAGCGGAGCGAGCGAGCAACGATCACAATTTCCAACCTATACATATACCTTATATTGCATTGCATTTGTTTCGAGTTATTACCTAATTTTGTCAGCCATTTCTGACATCACATTGCACTTTACTATGTGGAAATAGTACTATTTATGTGAAACTATTCATAAACTGTAAACATTTGTCAGTAGGCAATTCGATAGACTTCCGGCTCCTCGGGCTGGTGCGAATATCTCAATGTCCGTATGTGCCAAACCGTTGGTTTGTGACACACCTTTACGCGTCTCTCGCTCGCTGCGCTCGCTCGAAAGTTATAGCCTAACCTAAAACCATACATCTTGCGTTCAGTAATCGATATGGTGGCGACATATTTCGAATTTGCGAACGTGTCGCATCGGTTGTGAGGTTGGACTAGATTTTTACGAGCGAGCGGAGCGAGCGAGCAACGGTGTCAATTTCCAAGCTATACATATACCTTATATTGCATTGCATTTGTTTCGTGTTATTACCTCATTTTGTCAGCCATTTCGGACATCACATTGCACTGTAGTATGTGGAAATAGTACTATTTATGTGAAGCTATTCATAAACTGTAAACATTTGTCAGTAGGCCATAGGATAACGACTTCCGGCTCCTCGGGCTGGTGCGAATATTTCAATGTCCGAATGTGCCAAACCGTTGGTTTGTGACACACCTTTACGCGTCCCTCGCTCGCTGCGCTCTCTCGAAAACAATTGCCCAACCTAAAACCAATCCATCTTGCGTTCATTATTCGATATGGTGGCGACATATTTCGAATTTGCGAACATGTCGCATCGGTTGTGAGGTTGGACTAGATTTTTACGAGCGAGCGGAGCGAGCGAGCAACGATCACAATTTCCAAGTTATACATATACCTTATATTGCCTTGCATATATTTCGTGTTATTACCTAATTTTGTCAGCCATTTCTGACATCACATTGCACTTTACTATGTGGAAATAGTACTATTTATGTGAAACTATTCATAAACTGTAAACATTTGTCAGTAGGCAATTCGATAAAGACTTCCGGCTTCTCGGGCTGGTGCGAATATTTCAATGTCCGTATGTGCCAAACCGTTGGTTTGTGACACACCTTTACGCGTCTCTCGCTCGCTGCGCTCGCTCGAAAGCTATAGCCTAACCTAAAACCATACATCTTGCGTTCAGTAATCGATATGGTGGCGACATATTTCGAATTTGCGAACGAGTCGCATCGGTTGTGAGGTTGGACTAGATTTTTACGAGCGAGCGGAGCGAGCGAGCAACGATCACAATTTCCAAGCTATACATATACCTTATATTGCCTTGCATATATTTCGTGTTATTACCTAATTTTGTCAGCCATTTCTGACATCACATTGCACTTTACTATGTGGAAATAGTACTATTTATGTGAAACTATTCATAAACTGTAAACATTTGTCAGTAGGCAATTCGATAAAGACTTCCGGCTCCTCGGGCTGGTGCGAATATTTCAATGTCCGTATGTGCCAAACCGTTGGTTTGTGACACACCTTTACGCGTCTCTCGCTCGCTGCGCTCGCTCGAAAGCTATAGCCTAACCTAAAACCATACATCTTGCGTTCAGTAATCGATATGGTGGCGACATATTTCGAATTTGCGAACGTGTCGCATCGGTTGTGAGGTTGGACTAGATTTTTACGAGCGAGCGGAGCGAGCGAGCAACGGTGACAACTTCCAAGCTATACATATACCTTATATTGCATTGCATTTGTTTCGTGTTATTACCTAATTTTGTCAGCCATTTCTGACATCACATTGCACTTTACTATGTGGAAATAGTACTATTTATGTGAAACTATTCATAAACTGTAAACATTTGTCAGTAGGCAATTCGATAAAGACTTCCGGCTCCTCGGGCTGGTGCGAATATTTCAATGACCGTATGTGCCAAACCGTTGGTTTGTGACACACCTTTACACGTCTCTCGCTCGCTACGCTCGCTCGAAAGCTATAGCTTAACCTAAAACCAAGCCATCTTGCGTTCATTATTCGATATGGTGGCGACATATTTCGAATTTGCGAACGAGTCGCATCGGTTGTGAGGTTGGACTAGATTTTTACGACCGAGCGGAGCGAGCGAGAAACGGTGACAATTTCCAAGCTATACATATACCTTATATTGCATTGCATTTGTTTCGTGTTATTACCAAATTTTGTCAGCCATTTCTGACATCACATTGCACTTTACTATGTGGAAATAGTACTATTTATGTGAAACTATTCATAAACTGTAAACATTTGTCAGTAGGCAATTCGATAAAAACTTCCGGCTCCTCGGGCTGGTGCGAATATTTCAATGTCCGTATGTGCCAAACCGTTGGTTTGTGACACACCTTTACGCGTCTCTCGCTCGCTGCGCTCGCTCGAAAGCTATAGCCTAACCTAAAACCATACATCTTGCGTTCAGTAATCGATATGGTGGCGACATATTTCGAATTTGCGAACGTGTCGCATCGGTTGTGAGGTTGGACTAGATTTTTACGAGCGAGCGGAGCGAGCGAGCAACGGTGACAACTTCCAAGCTATACATATACCTTATATTGCATTGCATTTGTTTCGTGTTATTACCTAATTTTGTCAGCCATTTCGGACATCACATTGCACTGTAGTATGTGGAAATAGTACTATTTATGTGAAACTATTCATAAACTGTAAACATTTGTCAGTAGGCAATTCGATAAAGACTTCCGGCTCCTCGGGCTGGTGCGAATATTTCAATGTCCGTATGTGCCAAACCGTTGGTTTGTGACACACCTTTACGCGTCTCTCGCTCGCTGCGCTCGCTCGAAAGCTATAGCCTAACCTAAAACCATACATCTTGCGTTCAGTAATCGATATGGTGGCGACATATTTCGAATTTGCGAACGTGTCGCATCGGTTGTGAGGTTGGACTAGATTTTTACGAGCGAGCGGAGCGAGCGAGCAACGGTGACAACTTCCAAGCTATACATATACCTTATATTGCATTGCATTTGTTTCGTGTTATTACCTAATTTTGTCAGCCATTTCTGACATCACATTGCACTTTACTATGTGGAAATAGTACTATTTATGTGAAACTATTCATAAACTGTAAACATTTGTCAGTAGGCAATTCGATAAAGACTTCCGGCTCCTCGGGCTGGTGCGAATATTTCAATGACCGTATGTGCCAAACCGTTGGTTTGTGACACACCTTTACACGTCTCTCGCTCGCTACGCTCGCTCGAAAGCTATAGCTTAACCTAAAACCAAGCCATCTTGCGTTCAGTATTCGATACGGTGGTGACATATTTCGAATTTGCGAACGTGTCGCATCGGTTGTGAGGTTGGACTAGATTTTTACGAGCGAGCGGAGCGAGCGAGCAACGATCACAATTTCCAAGTTATACATATACCTTATATTGCCTTGCATATATTTCGTGTTATTACCTAATTTTGTCAGCCATTTCTGACATCACATTGCACTTTACTATGTGGAAATAGTACTATTTATGTGAAACTATTCATAAACTGTAAACATTTGTCAGTAGGCAATTCGATAAAGACTTCCGGCTTCTCGGGCTGGTGCGAATATTTCAATGCCCGTATGTGCCAAACCGTTGGTTCGTGACACACCTTTACGCGTCCCTCGCTCGCTGCGCTCGCTCGAAAGCTATTGCCCAACCTAAAACCAATCCATCTTGCGTTCATTATTCGATATGGTGGCGACATATTTCGAATTTGCGAACGTGTCGCATCGGTTGTGAGGTTGGACTAGATTTTTACGACCGAGCGGAGCGAGCGAGAAACGGTGACAATTTCCAAGCTATACATATACCTTATATTGCATTGCATTTGTTTCGTGTTATTACCTAATTTTGTCAGCCATTTCTGACATCACATTGCACTTTACTATGTGGAAATAGTACTATTTATGTGAAACTATTCACAAACTGTAAACATTTGTCAGTAGGCCATAGGATAAAGACTTCCGGCTCCTCGGGCTGGTGCGAATATTTCAATGTCCGTATGTGCCAAACCGTTGGTTTGTGACACACCTTTACGCGTCCCTCGCTCGCTGCGCTCGCTCGAAAACTATTGCCCAACATAAAACCATACATCTTGCGTTCAGTAATCGATATGGTGGCGACATATTTCGAATTTGCGAACGTGTCGCATCGGTTGTGAGGTTGGACTAGATTTTTACGAGCGAGCGGAACGAGCGAGCAACGGTGACAATTTGCAAGCTATACATATACCTTATATTGCATTGCATTTGTTTCGTGTTATTACCTAATTTTGTCAGGCATTTCGGACATCACATTGCACTGTAGTATGTGGAAATAGTACTATTTATGTGAAACTATTCATAAACTGTAAACATTTGTCAGTAGGCAATTCGATAAAGACTTCCGGCTCCTCGGGCTGGTGGGAATATTTCAATGTCGCTATGTGCCAAACCGTTGGTATGTGACACACCATTAGACGGCTCTCGCTCGCTACGCTCGCTCGAAAGCTATAGCTTAACCTAAAACCAATCCATCTTGCGTTCAGTATTCGATATGGTGGTGACATATTTCGAATTTGCGAACGTGTCGCATCGGTTGTGATGTTGGACTAGATTTTTACGAGCGAGCGGAGCGAGCGAGCAACGATCACAATTTCCAACCTATACATATACCTTATATTGCATTGCATTTGTTTCGAGTTATTACCTAATTTTGTCAGCCATTTCTGACATCAAATTGCACTTTACTATGTGGAAATAGTACTATTTATGTGAAACTATTCATAAACTGTAAACATTTGTCAGTAGGCAATTCGATAAAGACTTCCGGCTCCTCGGGCTGGTGCGAATATTTCAATGTCCGTATGTGCCAAACCGTTGGTTTGTGACACACCTTTACGCGTCTCTCGCTCGCTGCGCTCGCTCGAAAGCTATAGCCTAACCTAAAACCATACATCTTGCGTTCAGTAATCGATATGGTGGCGACATATTTCGAATTTGCGAACGAGTCGCATCGGTTGTGAGGTTGGACTAGATTTTTACGAGCGAGCGGAGCGAGCGAGCAACGATCACAATTTCCAAGCTATACATATACCTTATATTGCATTGCATTTGTTTCGAGTTATTACCTAATTTTGTCAGCCATTTCTGACATCACATTGCACTTTACTATGTGGAAATAGTACTATTTATGTGAAACTATTCATAAACTGTAAACATTTGTCAGTAGGCAATTCGATAGACTTCCGGCTCCTCGGGCTGGTGCGAATATCTCAATGTCCGTATGTGCCAAACCGTTGGTTTGTGACACACCTTTACGCGTCTCTCGCTCGCTGCGCTCGCTCGAAAGCTATAGCCTAACCTAAAACCATACATCTTGCGTTCAGTAATCGATATGGTGGCGACATATTTCGAATTTGCGAACGTGTCGCATCGGTTGTGAGGTTGGACTAGATTTTTACGAGCGAGCGGAGCGAGCGAGCAACGATCACAATTTCCAAGTTATACATATACCTTATATTGCCTTGCATATATTTCGTGTTATTACCTAATTTTGTCAGCCAATTCTGACATCACATTGCACTTTACTATGTGGAAATAGTACTATTTATGTGAAACTATTCATAAACTGTAAACATTTGTCAGTAGGCAATTCGATAAAGACTTCCGGCTCCTCGGGCTGGTGCGAATATTTCAATGACCGTATGTGCCAAACCGTTGGTTTGTGACACACCTTTACGCGTCTCTCGCTCGCTGCGCTCGCTCGAAAGCTATAGCCTAACCTAAAACCATACATCTTGCGTTCAGTAATCGATATGGTGGCGACATATTTCGAATTTGCGAACGTGTCGCATCGGTTGTGAGGTTGGACTAGATTTTTACGAGCGAGCGGAGCGAGCGAGCAACGGTGACAACTTCCAAGCTATACATATACCTTATATTGCATTGCATTTGTTTCGTGTTATTACCTAATTTTGTCAGCCATTTCGGACATCACATTGCACTGTAGTATGTGGAAATAGTACTATTTATGTGAAACTATTCATAAACTGTAAACATTTGTCAGTAGGCAATTCGATAAAGACTTCCGGCTCCTCGGGCTGGTGCGAATATTTCAATGTCCGTATGTGCCAAACCGTTGGTTTGTGACACACCTTTACGCGTCTCTCGCTCGCTGCGCTCGCTCGAAAGCTATAGCCTAACCTAAAACCATACATCTTGCGTTCAGTAATCGATATGGTGGCGACATATTTCGAATTTGCGAACGTGTCGCATCGGTTGTGAGGTTGGACTAGATTTTTACGAGCGAGCGGAGCGAGCGAGCAACGGTGACAACTTCCAAGCTATACATATACCTTATATTGCATTGCATTTGTTTCGTGTTATTACCTAATTTTGTCAGCCATTTCTGACATCACATTGCACTTTACTATGTGGAAATAGTACTATTTATGTGAAACTATTCATAAACTGTAAACATTTGTCAGTAGGCAATTCGATAAAGACTTCCGGCTCCTCGGGCTGGTGCGAATATTTCAATGACCGTATGTGCCAAACCGTTGGTTTGTGACACACCTTTACACGTCTCTCGCTCGCTACGCTCGCTCGAAAGCTATAGCTTAACCTAAAACCAAGCCATCTTGCGTTCAGTATTCGATACGGTGGTGACATATTTCGAATTTGCGAACGTGTCGCATCGGTTGTGAGGTTGGACTAGATTTTTACGAGCGAGCGGAGCGAGCGAGCAACGATCACAATTTCCAAGTTATACATATACCTTATATTGCCTTGCGTATATTTCGTGTTATTACCTAATTTTGTCAGCCATTTCTGACATCAAATTGCACTTTACTATGTGGAAATAGTACTATTTATGTGAAACTATTCATAAACTGTAAACATTTGTCAGTAGGCAATTCGATAAAGACTTCCGGCTCCTCGGGCTGGTGCGAATATTTCAATGTCCGTATGTGCCAAACCGTTGGTTTGTGACACACCTTTACGCGTCTCTCGCTCGCTGCGCTCGCTCGAAAGCTATAGCCTAACCTAAAACCATACATCTTGCGTTCAGTAATCGATATGGTGGCGACATATTTCGAATTTGCGAACGAGTCGCATCGGTTGTGAGGTTGGACTAGATTTTTACGAGCGAGCGGAGCGAGCGAGCAACGATCACAATTTCCAAGCTATACATATACCTTATATTGCATTGCATTTGTTTCGAGTTATTACCTAATTTTGTCAGCCATTTCTGACATCACATTGCACTTTACCATGTGGAAATAGTACTATTTATGTGAAACTATTCATAAACTGTAAACATTTGTCAGTAGGCAATTCGATAGACTTCCGGCTCCTCGGGCTGGTGCGAATATCTCAATGTCCGTATGTGCCAAACCGTTGGTTTGTGACACACCTTTACGCGTCTCTCGCTCGCTGCGCTCGCTCGAAAGCTATAGCCTAACCTAAAACCATACATCTTGCGTTCAGTAATCGATATGGTGGCGACATATTTCGAATTTGCGAACGTGTCGCATCGGTTGTGAGGTTGGACTAGATTTTTACGAGCGAGCGGAGCGAGCGAGCAACGATCACAATTTCCAAGTTATACATATACCTTATATTGCCTTGCATATATTTCGTGTTATTACCTAATTTTGTCAGCCAATTCTGACATCACATTGCACTTTACTATGTGGAAATAGTACTATTTATGTGAAACTATTCATAAACTGTAAACATTTGTCAGTAGGCAATTCGATAAAGACTTCCGGCTCCTCGGGCTGGTGCGAATATTTCAATGACCGTATGTGCCAAACCGTTGGTTTGTGACACACCTTTACACGTCTCTCGCTCGCTACGCTCGCTCGAAAGCTATAGCTTAACCTAAAACCAAGCCATCTTGCGTTCATTATTCGATATGGTGGCGACATATTTCGAATTTGCGAACATGTCGCATCGGTTGTGAGGTTGGACAAGATTTTTACGAGCGAGCGGAGCGAGCGAGCAACGATCACAATTTCCAAGTTATACATATACCTTATATTGCCTTGCATATATTTCGTGTTATTACCTAATTTTGTCAGCCATTTCTGACATCACATTGCACTTTACTATGTGGAAATAGTACTATTTATGTGAAACTATTCATAAACTGTAAACATTTGTCAGTAGGCAATTCGATAAAGACTTCCGGCTTCTCGGGCTGGTGCGAATATTTCAATGTCCGTATGTGCCAAACCGTTGGTTTGTGACACACCTTTACGCGTCTCTCGCTCGCTGCGCTCGCTCGAAAGCTATAGCCTAACCTAAAACCATACATCTTGCGTTCAGTAATCGATATGGTGGCGACATATTTCGAATTTGCGAACGAGTCGCATCGGTTGTGAGGTTGGACTAGATTTTTACGAGCGAGCGGAGCGAGCGAGCAACGATCACAATTTCCAAGCTATACATATACCTTATATTGCATTGCATTTGTTTCGTGTTATTACCTAATTTTGTCAGCCATTTCTGACATCACATTGCACTTTACTATGTGGAAATAGTACTATTTATGTGAAACTATTCATAAACTGTAAACATTTGTCAGTAGGCAATTCGATAAAGACTTCCGGCTCCTCGGGCTGGTGCGAATATTTCAATGACCGTATGTGCCAAACCGTTGGTTTGTGACACACCTTTACACGTCTCTCGCTCGCTACGCTCGCTCGAAAGCTATAGCTTAACCTAAAACCAAGCCATCTTGCGTTCATTATTCGATATGGTGGCGACATATTTCGAATTTGCGAACGTGTCGCATCGGTTGTGAGGTTGGACTAGATTTTTACGAGCGAGCGGAGCGAGCGAGCAACGGTGTCAATTTCCAAGCTATACATATACCTTATATTGCATTGCATTTGTTTCGTGTTATTACCTCATTTTGTCAGCCATTTCGGACATCACATTGCACTGTAGTATGTGGAAATAGTACTATTTATGTGAAGCTATTCATAAACTGTAAACATTTGTCAGTAGGCCATAGGATAACGACTTCCGGCTCCTCGGGCTGGTGCGAATATTTCAATGTCCGAATGTGCCAAACCGTTGGTTTGTGACACACCTTTACGCGTCCCTCGCTCGCTGCGCTCGCTCGAAAACAATTGCCCAACCTAAAACCAATCCATCTTGCGTTCATTATTCGATATGGTGGCGACTTATTTCAAATTTGCGAACGTGTCGCATCGGTTGTGAGGTCGGACTAGATTTTTACGAGAGAGCGGAGCGAGCGAGCAACGATCACAATTTCCAAGCTATACATATACCTTATATTGCATTGCATTTGTTTCGTGTTATTACCTAATTTTGTCAGCCATTTCTGACATCACATTGCACTTTACTATGTGGAAATAGTACTATTTATGTGAAACTATTCATAAACTGTAAACATTTGTCAGTAGGCAATTCGATAAAGACTTCCGGCTCCTCGGGCTGGTGCGAATATTTCAATGTCCGTATGTGCCAAACCGTTGGTTTGTGACACACCTTTACGCGTCTCTCGCTCGCTGCGCTCGCTCGAAAGCTATAGCCTAACCTAAAACCATACATCTTGCGTTCAGTAATCGATATGGTGGCGACATATTTCGAATTTGCGAACGAGTCGCATCGGTTGTGAGGTTGGACTAGATTTTTACGAGCGAGCGGAGCGAGCGAGCAACGATCACAATTTCCAAGCTATACATATACCTTATATTGCATTGCATTTGTTTCGAGTTATTACCTAATTTTGTCAGCCATTTCTGACATCACATTGCACTTTACCATGTGGAAATAGTACTATTTATGTGAAACTATTCATAAACTGTAAACATTTGTCAGTAGGCAATTCGATAGACTTCCGGCTCCTCGGGCTGGTGCGAATATCTCAATGTCCGTATGTGCCAAACCGTTGGTTTGTGACACACCTTTACGCGTCTCTCGCTCGCTGCGCTCGCTCGAAAGCTATAGCCTAACCTAAAACCATACATCTTGCGTTCAGTAATCGATATGGTGGCGACATATTTCGAATTTGCGAACGTGTCGCATCGGTTGTGAGGTTGGACTAGATTTTTACGAGCGAGCGGAGCGAGCGAGCAACGATCACAATTTCCAAGTTATACATATACCTTATATTGCCTTGCATATATTTCGTGTTATTACCTAATTTTGTCAGCCAATTCTGACATCACATTGCACTTTACTATGTGGAAATAGTACTATTTATGTGAAACTATTCATAAACTGTAAACATTTGTCAGTAGGCAATTCGATAAAGACTTCCGGCTCCTCGGGCTGGTGCGAATATTTCAATGACCGTATGTGCCAAACCGTTGGTTTGTGACACACCTTTACACGTCTCTCGCTCGCTACGCTCGCTCGAAAGCTATAGCTTAACCTAAAACCAAGCCATCTTGCGTTCATTATTCGATATGGTGGCGACATATTTCGAATTTGCGAACATGTCGCATCGGTTGTGAGGTTGGACAAGATTTTTACGAGCGAGCGGAGCGAGCGAGCAACGATCACAATTTCCAAGTTATACATATACCTTATATTGCCTTGCATATATTTCGTGTTATTACCTAATTTTGTCAGCCATTTCTGACATCACATTGCACTTTACTATGTGGAAATAGTACTATTTATGTGAAACTATTCATAAACTGTAAACATTTGTCAGTAGGCAATTCGATAAAGACTTCCGGCTTCTCGGGCTGGTGCGAATATTTCAATGTCCGTATGTGCCAAACCGTTGGTTTGTGACACACCTTTACGCGTCTCTCGCTCGCTGCGCTCGCTCGAAAGCTATAGCCTAACCTAAAACCATACATCTTGCGTTCAGTAATCGATATGGTGGCGACATATTTCGAATTTGCGAACGAGTCGCATCGGTTGTGAGGTTGGACTAGATTTTTACGAGCGAGCGGAGCGAGCGAGCAACGATCACAATTTCCAAGCTATACATATACCTTATATTGCATTGCATTTGTTTCGTGTTATTACCTAATTTTGTCAGCCATTTCTGACATCACATTGCACTTTACTATGTGGAAATAGTACTATTTATGTGAAACTATTCATAAACTGTAAACATTTGTCAGTAGGCAATTCGATAAAGACTTCCGGCTCCTCGGGCTGGTGCGAATATTTCAATGACCGTATGTGCCAAACCGTTGGTTTGTGACACACCTTTACACGTCTCTCGCTCGCTACGCTCGCTCGAAAGCTATAGCTTAACCTAAAACCAAGCCATCTTGCGTTCATTATTCGATATGGTGGCGACATATTTCGAATTTGCGAACGTGTCGCATCGGTTGTGAGGTTGGACTAGATTTTTACGAGCGAGCGGAGCGAGCGAGCAACGGTGTCAATTTCCAAGCTATACATATACCTTATATTGCATTGCATTTGTTTCGTGTTATTACCTCATTTTGTCAGCCATTTCGGACATCACATTGCACTGTAGTATGTGGAAATAGTACTATTTATGTGAAGCTATTCATAAACTGTAAACATTTGTCAGTAGGCCATAGGATAACGACTTCCGGCTCCTCGGGCTGGTGCGAATATTTCAATGTCCGAATGTGCCAAACCGTTGGTTTGTGACACACCTTTACGCGTCCCTCGCTCGCTGCGCTCGCTCGAAAACAATTGCCCAACCTAAAACCAATCCATCTTGCGTTCATTATTCGATATGGTGGCGACTTATTTCAAATTTGCGAACGTGTCGCATCGGTTGTGAGGTCGGACTAGATTTTTACGAGAGAGCGGAGCGAGCGAGCAACGATCACAATTTCCAAGCTATACATATACCTTATATTGCATTGCATTTGTTTCGTGTTATTACCTAATTTTGTCAGCCATTTCTGACATCACATTGCACTTTACTATGTGGAAATAGTACTATTTATGTGAAACTATTCATAAACTGTAAACATTTGTCAGTAGGCAATTCGATAGACTTCCGGCTTCTCGGGCTGGTGCGAATATCTCAATGTCCGTATGTGCCAAACCGTTGGTTTGTGACACACCTTTACGCGTCTCTCGCTCGCTGCGCTCGCTCGAAAGCTATAGCCTAACCTAAAACCATACATCTTGCGTTCAGTAATCGATATGGTGGCGACATATTTCGAATTTGCGAACGAGTCGCATCGGTTGTGAGGTTGGACTAGATTTTTACGACCGAGCGGAGCGAGCGAGAAACGGTGACAATTTCCAAGCTATACATATACCTTATATTGCATTGCATTTGTTTCGTGTTATTACCAAATTTTGTCAGCCATTTCTGACATCACATTGCACTTTACTATGTGGAAATAGTACTATTTATGTGAAACTATTCACAAACTGTAAACATTTGTCAGTAGGCCATAGGATAAAGACTTCCGGCTCCTCGGGCTGGTGCGAATATTTCAATGTCCGTATGTGCCAAACCGTTGGTTTGTGACACACCTTTACGCGTCTCTCGCTCGCTGCGCTCGCTCGAAAGCTATAGCCTAACCTAAAACCATACATCTTGCGTTCAGTAATCGATATGGTGGCGACATATTTCGAATTTGCGAACGTGTCGCATCGGTTGTGAGGTTGGACTAGATTTTTACGAGCGAGAGGAGCGAGCGAGCAACGGTGACAACTTCCAAGCTATACATATACCTTATATTGCATTGCATTTGTTTCGTGTTATTACCTAATTTTGTCAGCCATTTCGGACATCACATTGCACTGTAGTATGTGGAAATAGTACTATTTATGTGAAACTATTCATAAACTGTAAACATTTGTCAGTAGGCAATTCGATAAAGACTTCCGGCTCCTCGGGCTGGTGCGAATATTTCAATGTCCGTATGTGCCAAACCGTTGGTTTGTGACACACCTTTACGCGTCTCTCGCTCGCTGCGCTCGCTCGAAAGCTATAGCCTAACCTAAAACCATACATCTTGCGTTCAGTAATCGATATGGTGGCGACATATTTCGAATTTGCGAACGTGCCGCATCGGTTGTGAGGTTGGACTAGATTTTTACGAGCGAGCGGAGCGAGCGAGCAACGGTGACAATTTCCAAGCTATACATATACCTTATATTGCATTGCATTTGTTTCCTGTTATTACCTAATTTTGTCAGCCATTTCTGACATCACATTGCACTTTACTATGTGGAAATAGTACTATTTATGTGAAACTATTCACAAACTGTAAACATTTGTCAGTAGGCCATAGGATAAAGACTTCCGGCTCCTCGGGCTGGTGCGAATATTTCAATGTCCGTATGTGCCAAACCGTTGGTTTGTGACACACCTTTACGCGTCCCTCGCTCGCTGCGCTCGCTCGAAATCTATTGCCCAACATAAAACCACACATCTTGCGTTCAGTAATCGATATGGTGGTGACATATTTCGAATTTGCGAACGTGTCGCATCGGTTGTGAGGTCGGACTAGATTTTTACGAGCGAGCGGAGCGAGCGAGCAACGATCACAATTTCCAAGCTATACATATACCTTATATTGCCTTGCATATATTTCGTGTTATTACCTAATTTTGTCAGCCATTTCTGACATCACATTGCACTTTACTATGTGGAAATAGTACTATTTATGTGAAACTATTCATAAACTGTAAACATTTGTCAGTAGGCAATTCGATAGACTTCCGGCTCCTCGGGCTGGTGCGAATATCTCAATGTCCGTATGTGCCAAACCGTTGGTTTGTGACACACCTTTACGCGTCTCTCGCTCGCTGCGCTCGCTCGAAAGCTATAGCCTAACCTAAAACCATACATCTTGCGTTCAGTAATCGATATGGTGGCGACATATTTCGAATTTGCGAACGTGTCGCATCGGTTGTGAGGTTGGACTAGATTTTTACGAGCGAGCGGAGCGAGCGAGCAACGATCACAATTTCCAAGTTATACATATACCTTATATTGCCTTGCATATATTTCGTGTTATTACCTAATTTTGTCAGCCAATTCTGACATCACATTGCACTTTACTATGTGGAAATAGTACTATTTATGTGAAACTATTCATAAACTGTAAACATTTGTCAGTAGGCAATTCGATAGACTTCCGGCTCCTCGGGCTGGTGCGAATATCTCAATGTCCGTATGTGCCAAACCGTTGGTTTGTGACACACCTTTACGCGTCTCTCGCTCGCTGCGCTCGCTCGAAAGTTATAGCCTAACCTAAAACCATACATCTTGCGTTCAGTAATCGATATGGTGGCGACATATTTCGAATTTGCGAACGTGTCGCATCGGTTGTGAGGTTGGACTAGATTTTTACGAGCGAGCGGAGCGAGCGAGCAACGGTGTCAATTTCCAAGCTATACATATACCTTATATTGCATTGCATTTGTTTCGTGTTATTACCTAATTTTGTCAGCCATTTCTGTCATCACATTGCACTTTACTATGTGGAAATAGTACTATTTATGTGAAACTATTCATAAACTGTAAACATTTGTCAGTAGGCAATTCGATAAAGACTTCCGGCTTCTCGGGCTGGTGCGAATATTTCAATGTCCGTATGTGCCAAACCGTTGGTTTGTGACACACCTTTACGCGTCCCTCGCTCGCTGCGCTCGCTCGAAAACTATTGCCCAACCTAAAACCAATCCATCTTGCGTTCATTATTCGATATGGTGGCGACATATTTCGAATTTGCGAACGTGTCGCATCGGTTGTGAGGTTGGACTAGATTTTTACGACCGAGCGGAGCGAGCGAGAAACGGTGACAATTTCCAAGCTATACATATACCTTATATTGCATTGCATTTGTTTCGTGTTATTACCTAATTTTGTCAGCCATTTCTGACATCACATTGCACTTTACTATGTGGAAATAGTACTATTTATGTGAAACTATTCATAAACTGTAAACATTTGTCAGTAGGCAATTCGATAAAGACTTCCGGCTCCTCGGGCTGGTGCGAATATTTCAATGTCCGTATGTGCCAAACCGTTGGTTTGTGACACAGCTTTACGCGTCTCTCGCTCGCTGCGCTCGCTCGAAAGCTATAGCCTAACCTAAAACCATACATCTTGCGTTCAGTAATCGATATGGTGGCGACATATTTCGAATTTGCGAACGAGTCGCATCGGTTGTGAGGTTGGACTAGATTTTTACGACCGAGCGGAGCGAGCGAGAAACGGTGACAATTTCCAAGCTATACATATACCTTATATTGCATTGCATTTGTTTCGTGTTATTACCAAATTTTGTCAGCCATTTCTGACATCACATTGCACTTTACTATGTGGAAATAGTACTATTTATGTGAAACTATTCACAAACTGTAAACATTTGTCAGTAGGCCATAGGATAAAGACTTCCGGCTCCTCGGGCTGGTGCGAATATTTCAATGTCCGTATGTGCCAAACCGTTGGTTTGTGACACACCTTTACGCGTCTCTCGCTCGCTGCGCTCGCTCGAAAGCTATAGCCTAACCTAAAACCATACATCTTGCGTTCAGTAATCGATATGGTGGCGACATATTTCGAATTTGCGAACGTGTCGCATCGGTTGTGAGGTTGGACTAGATTTTTACGAGCGAGCGGAGCGAGCGAGCAACGGTGACAACTTCCAAGCTATACATATACCTTATATTGCATTGCATTTGTTTCGTGTTATTACCTAATTTTGTCAGCCATTTCGGACATCACATTGCACTGTAGTATGTGGAAATAGTACTATTTATGTGAAACTATTCATAAACTGTAAACATTTGTCAGTAGGCAATTCGATAAAGACTTCCGGCTCCTCGGGCTGGTGCGAATATTTCAATGTCCGTATGTGCCAAACCGTTGGTTTGTGACACACCTTTACGCGTCTCTCGCTCGCTGCGCTCGCTCGAAAGCTATAGCCTAACCTAAAACCATACATCTTGCGTTCAGTAATCGATATGGTGGCGACATATTTCGAATTTGCGAACGTGCCGCATCGGTTGTGAGGTTGGACTAGATTTTTACGAGCGAGCGGAGCGAGCGAGCAACGGTGACAATTTCCAAGCTATACATATACCTTATATTGCATTGCATTTGTTTCCTGTTATTACCTAATTTTGTCAGCCATTTCTGTCATCACATTGCACTTTACTATGTGGAAATAGTACTATTTATGTGAAACTATTCATAAACTGTAAACATTTGTCAGTAGGCAATTCGATAAAGACTTCCGGCTCCTCGGGCTGGTGCGAATATTTCAATGTCCGTATGTGCCAAACCGTTGGTTTGTGACACACCTTTACGCGTCCCTCGCTCGCTGCGCTCGCTCGAAAACTATTGCCCAACCTAAAACCAATCCATCTTGCGTTCATTATTCGATATGGTGGCGACATATTTCGAATTTGCGAACGTGTCGCATCGGTTGTGAGGTTGGACTAGATTTTTACGAGCGAGCGGAGCGAGCGAGCAACGATCACAATTTCCAAGTTATACATATACCTTATATTGCCTTGCATATATTTCGTGTTATTACCTAATTTTGTCAGCCATTTCTGACATCACATTGCACTTTACTATGTGGAAATAGTACTATTTATGTGAAACTATTCCTAAACTGTAAACATTTGTCAGTAGGCAATTCGATAAAGACTTCCGGCTTCTCGGGCTGGTGCGCATATTTCAATGTCCGTATGTGCCAAACCGTTGGTTTGTGACACACCTTTACGCGTCTCTCGCTCGCTGCGCTCGCTCGAAAGCTATAGCCTAACCTAAAACCATACATCTTGCGTTCAGTAATCGATATGGTGGCGACATATTTCGAATTTGCGAACGAGTCGCATCGGTTGTGAGGTTGGACTAGATTTTTACGAGCGAGCGGAGCGAGCGAGCAACGATCACAATTTCCAAGCTATACATATACCTTATATTGCATTGCATTTGTTTCGTGTTATTACCTAATTTTGTCAGCCATTTCTGACATCACATTGCACTTTACTATGTGGAAATAGTACTATTTATGTGAAACTATTCATAAACTGTAAACATTTGTCAGTAGGCAATTCGATAAAGACTTCCGGCTCCTCGGGCTGGTGCGAATATTTCAATGACCGTATGTGCCAAACCGTTGGTTTGTGACACACCTTTACACGTCTCTCGCTCGCTACGCTCGCTCGAAAGCTATAGCTTAACCTAAAACCAAGCCATCTTGCGTTCATTATTCGATATGGTGGCGACATATTTCGAATTTGCGAACATGTCGCATCGGTTGTGAGGTTGGACTAGATTTTTACGAGCGAGCGGAGCGAGCGAGCAACGATCACAATTTCCAAGTTATACATATACCTTATATTGCCTTGCATATATTTCGTGTTATTACCTAATTTTGTCAGCCATTTCTGACATCACATTGCACTTTACTATGTGGAAATAGTACTATTTATGTGAAACTATTCATAAACTGTAAACATTTGTCAGTAGGCAATTCGATAAAGACTTCCGGCTTCTCGGGCTGGTGCGAATATTTCAATGCCCGTATGTGCCAAACCGTTGGTTTGTGACACACCTTTACGCGTCCCTCGCTCGCTGCGCTCGCTCGAAAACTATTGCCCAACCTGAAACCAATCCATCTTGCGTTCATTATTCGATATGGTGGCGACATATTTCGAATTTGCGAACGTGTCGCATCGGTTGTGAGGTTGGACTAGATTTTTACGAGCGAGCGGAGCGAGCGAGCAACGGTGTCAATTTCCAAGCTATACATATACCTTATATTGCATTGCATTTGTTTCGTGTTATTACCTCATTTTGTCAGCCATTTCGGACATCACATTGCACTGTAGTATGTGGAAATAGTACTATTTATGTGAAGCTATTCATAAACTGTAAACATTTGTCAGTAGGCCATAGGATAACGACTTCCGGCTCCTCGGGCTGGTGCGAATATTTCAATGTCCGAATGTGCCAAACCGTTGGTTTGTGACACACCTTTACGCGAGACGGCTCTCGCTCGCTACGCTCGCTCGAAAGCTATAGCTTAACCTAAAACCAATCCATCTTGCGTTCAGTATTCGATATGGTGGTGACATATTTCGAATTTGCGAACGTGTCGCATCGGTTGTAACGTTGGACTAGATTTTTACGAGCGAGCGGAGCGAGCGAGCAACGATCACAATTTCCAACCTATACATATACCTTATATTGCATTGCATTTGTTTCGAGTTATTACCTAATTTTGTCAGCCATTTCTGACATCACATTGCACTTTACTATGTGGAAATAGTACTATTTATGTGAAACTATTCATAAACTGTAAACATTTGTCAGTAGGCAATTCGATAGACTTCCGGCTCCTCGGGCTGGTGCGAATATCTCAATGTCCGTATGTGCCAAACCGTTGGTTTGTGACACACCTTTACGCGTCTCTCGCTCGCTGCGCTCGCTCGAGAGTTATAGCCTAACCTAAAACCATACATCTTGCGTTCAGTAATCGATATGGTGGCGACATATTTCGAATTTGCGAACGTGTCGCATCGGTTGTGAGGTTGGACTAGATTTTTACGAGCGAGCGGAGCGAGCGAGCAACGGTGTCATTTTCCAAGCTATACATATACCTTATATTGCATTGCATTTGTTTCGTGTTATTACCTCATTTTGTCAGCCATTTCGGACATCACATTGCACTGTAGTATGTGGAAATAGTACTATTTATGTGAAGCTATTCATAAACTGCAAACATTTGTCAGTAGGCCATAGGATAACGACTTCCGGCTCCTCGGGCTGGTGCGAATATTTCAATGTCCGAATGTGCCAAACCGTTGGTTTGTGACACACCTTTACGCGTCCCTCGCTCGCTGCGCTAGCTCGAAAACAATTGCCCAACCTAAAACCAATCCATCTTGCGTTCATTATTCGATATGGTGGCGACTTATTTCAAATTTGCGAACGTGTCGCATCGGTTGTGAGGTCGGACTAGATTTTTACGAGCGAGCGGAGCGAGCGAGCAACGATCACAATTTCCAAGCTATACATATACCTTATATTGCATTGCATTTGTTTCGTGTTATTACCTAATTTTGTCAGCCATTTCTGACATCACATTGCACTTTACTATGTGGAAATAGTACTATTTATGTGAAACTATTCATAAACTGTAAACATTTGTCAGTAGGCAATTCGATAGACTTCCGGCTCCTCGGGCTGGTGCGAATATCTCAATGTCCGTATGTGCCAAACCGTTGGTTTGTGACACACCTTTACGCGTCTCTCGCTCGCTGCGCTCGCTCGAAAGTTATAGCCTAACCTAAAACCATACATCTTGCGTTCAGTAATCGATATGGTGGCGACATATTTCGAATTTGCGAACGTGTCGCATCGGTTGTGAGGTTGGACTAGATTTTTACGAGCGAGCGGAGCGAGCGAGCAACGGTGTCAATTTCCAAGCTATACATATACCTTATATTGCATTGCATTTGTTTCGTGTTATTACCTAATTTTGTCAGCCATTTCTGTCATCACATTGCACTTTACTATGTGGAAATAGTACTATTTATGTGAAACTATTCATAAACTGTAAACATTTGTCAGTAGGCAATTCGATAAAGACTTCCGGCTTCTCGGGCTGGTGCGAATATTTCAATGTCCGTATGTGCCAAACCGTTGGTTTGTGACACACCTTTACGCGTCCCTCGCTCGCTGCGCTCGCTCGAAAACTATTGCCCAACCTAAAACCAATCCATCTTGCGTTCATTATTCGATATGGTGGCGACATATTTCGAATTTGCGAACGTGTCGCATCGGTTGTGAGGTTGGACTAGATTTTTACGACCGAGCGGAGCGAGCGAGAAACGGTGACAATTTCCAAGCTATACATATACCTTATATTGCATTGCATTTGTTTCGTGTTATTACCTAATTTTGTCAGCCATTTCTGACATCACATTGCACTTTACTATGTGGAAATAGTACTATTTATGTGAAACTATTCATAAACTGTAAACATTTGTCAGTAGGCATTTCGATAAAGACTTCCGGCTCCTCGGGCTGGTGCGAATATTTCAATGTCCGTATGTGCCAAACCGTTGGTTTGTGACACACCTTTACGCGTCTCTCGCTCGCTGCGCTCGCTCGAAAGCTATAGCCTAACCTAAAACCATACATCTTGCGTTCAGTAATCGATATGGTGGCGACATATTTCGAATTTGCGAACGTGTCGCATCGGTTGTGAGGTTGGACTAGATTTTTACGAGCGAGCGGAGCGAGCGAGCAACGGTGACAACTTCCAAGCTATACATATACCTTATATTGCATTGCATTTGTTTCGTGTTATTACCTAATTTTGTCAGCCATTTCGGACATCACATTGCACTGTAGTATGTGGAAATAGTACTATTTATGTGAAACTATTCATAAACTGTAAACATTTGTCAGTAGGCAATTCGATAAAGACTTCCGGCTTCTCGGGCTGGTGCGAATATTTCAATGTCCGTATGTGCCAAACCGTTGGTTTGTGACACACCTTTACGCGTCTCTCGCTCGCTGCGCTCGCTCGAAAGCTATAGCCTAACCTAAAACCATACATCTTGCGTTCAGTAATCGATATGGTGGCGACATATTTCGAATTTGCGAACGAGTCGCATCGGTTGTGAGGTTGGACTAGATTTTTACGAGCGAGCGGAGCGAGCGAGCAACGATCACAATTTCCAAGCTATACATATACCTTATATTGCCTTGCATATATTTCGTGTTATTACCTAATTTTGTCAGCCATTTCTGACATCACATTGCACTTTACTATGTGGAAATAGTACTATTTATGTGAAACTATTCATAAACTGTAAACATTTGTCAGTAGGCAATTCGATAAAGACTTCCGGCTCCTCGGGCTGGTGCGAATATTTCAATGTCCGTATGTGCCAAACCGTTGGTTTGTGACACACCTTTACGCGTCTCTCGCTCGCTGCGCTCGCTCGAAAGCTATAGCCTAACCTAAAACCATACATCTTGCGTTCAGTAATCGATATGGTGGCGACATATTTCGAATTTGCGAACGAGTCGCATCGGTTGTGAGGTTGGACTAGATTTTTACGACCGAGCGGAGCGAGCGAGAAACGGTGACAATTTCCAAGCTATACATATACCTTATATTGCATTGCATTTGTTTCGTGTTATTACCTAATTTTGTCAGCCATTTCTGACATCACATTGCACTTTACTATGTGGAAATAGTACTATTTATGTGAAACTATTCACAAACTGTAAACATTTGTCAGTAGGCCATAGGATAACGACTTCCGGCTCCTCGGGCTGGTGCGAATATTTCAATGTCCGAATGTGCCAAACCGTTGGTTTGTGACACACCTTTACGCGTCCCTCGCTCGCTGCGCTCGCTCGAAAACAATTGCCCAACCTAAAACCAATCCATCTTGCGTTCATTATTCGATATGGTGGCGACTTATTTCAAATTTGCGAACGTGTCGCATCGGTTGTGAGGTCGGACTAGATTTTTACGAGCGAGCGGAGCGAGCGAGCAACGATCACAATTTCCAAGCTATACATATACCTTATATTGCATTGCATTTGTTTCGTGTTATTACCTAATTTTGTCAGCCATTTCTGACATCACATTGCACTTTACTATGTGGAAATAGTACTATTTATGTGAAACTATTCATAAACTGTAATCATTTGTCAGTAGGCAATTCGATAGACTTCCGGCTTCTCGGGCTGGTGCGAATATCTCAATGTCCGTATGTGCCAAACCGTTGGTTTGTGACACACCTTTACGCGTCTCTCGCTCGCTGCGCTCGCTCGAAAGTTATAGCCTAACCTAAAACCATACATCTTGCTTTCAGTAATCGATATGGTGGCGACATATTTCGAATTTGCGAACGTGTCGCATCGGTTGTGAGGTTGGACTAGATTTTTACGAGCGAGCGGAGCGAGCGAGCAACGATCACAATTTCCAAGCTATACATATACCTTATATTGCATTGCATTTGTTTCGAGTTATTACCTAATTTTGTCAGCCATTTCTGACATCACATTGCACTTTACTATGTGGAAATAGTACTATTTATGTGAAACTATTCATAAACTGTAAACATTTGTCAGTAGGCAATTCGATAGACTTCCGGCTCCTCGGGCTGGTACGAATATCTCAATGTCCGTATGTGCCAAACCGTTGGTTTGTGACACACCTTTACGCGTCTCTCGCTCGCTGCGCTCGCTCGGAAGTTATAGCCTAACCTAAAACCATACATCTTGCGTTCAGTAATCGATATGGTGGCGACATATTTCGAATTTGCGAACGTGTCGCATCGGTTGTGAGGTTGGACTAGATTTTTACGAGCGAGCGGAGCGAGCGAGCAACGGTGTCAATTTCCAAGCTATACATATACCTTATATTGCATTGCATTTGTTTCGTGTTATTACCTAATTTTGTCAGCCATTTCTGTCATCACATTGCACTTTACTATGTGGAAATAGTACTATTTATGTGAAACTATTCATAAACTGTAAACATTTGTCAGTAGGCAATTCGATAAAGACTTCCGGCTTCTCGGGCTGGTGCGAATATTTCAATGTCCGTATGTGCCAAACCGTTGGTTTGTGACACACCTTTACGCGTCCCTCGCTCGCTGCGCTCGCTCGAAAACTATTGCCCAACCTAAAACCAATCCATCTTGCGTTCATTATTCGATATGGTGGCGACATATTTCGAATTTGCGAACGTGTCGCATCGGTTGTGAGGTTGGACTAGATTTTTACGACCGAGCGGAGCGAGCGAGAAACGGTGACAATTTCCAAGCTATACATATACCTTATATTGCATTGCATTTGTTTCGTGTTATTACCTAATTTTGTCAGCCATTTCTGACATCACATTGCACTTTACTATGTGGAAATAGTACTATTTATGTGAAACTATTCATAAACTGTAAACATTTGTCAGTAGGCAATTCGATAAAGACTTCCGGCTCCTCGGGCTGGTGCGAATATTTCAATGTCCGTATGTGCCAAACCGTTGGTTTGTGACACACCTTTACGCGTCTCTCGCTCGCTGCGCTCGCTCGAAAGCTATAGCCTAACCTAAAACCATACATCTTGCGTTCAGTAATCGATATGGTGGCGACATATTTCGAATTTGCGAACGAGTCGCATCGGTTGTGAGGTTGGACTAGATTTTTACGACCGAGCGGAGCGAGCGAGAAACGGTGACAATTTCCAAGCTATACATATACCTTATATTGCATTGCATTTGTTTCGTGTTATTACCTAATTTTGTCAGCCATTTCTGACATCACATTGCACTTTACTATGTGGAAATAGTACTATTTATGTGAAACTATTCACAAACTGTAAACATTTGTCAGTAGGCCATAGGATAAAGACTTCCGGCTCCTCGGGCTGGTGCGAATATTTCAATGTCCGTATGTGCCAAACCGTTGGTTTGTGACACACCTTTACGCGTCTCTCGCTCGCTGCGCTCGCTCGAAAGCTATAGCCTAACATAAAACCATACATCTTGCGTTCAGTAATCGATATGGTGGCGACATATTTCGAATTTGCGAACGTGTCGCATCGGTTGTGAGGTTGGACTAGATTTTTACGAGCGAGCGGAGCGAGCGAGCAACGGTGTCAATTTCCAAGCTATACATATACCTTATATTGCATTGCATTTGTTTCGTGTTATTACCTAATTTTGTCAGCCATTTCTGTCATCACATTGCACTTTACTATGTGGAAATAGTACTATTTATGTGAAACTATTCATAAACTGTAAACATTTGTCAGTAGGCAATTCGATAAAGACTTCCGGCTTCTCGGGCTGGTGCGAATATTTCAATGTCCGTATGTGCCAAACCGTTGGTTTGTGACACACCTTAACGCGTCCCTCGCTCGCTGCGCTCGCTCGAAAACTATTGCCCAACCTAAAACCAATCCATCTTGCGTTCATTATTCGATATGGTGGCGACATATTTCGAATTTGCGAACGTGTCGCATCGGTTGTGAGGTTGGACTAGATTTTTACGACCGAGCGGAGCGAGCGAGAAACGGTGACAATTTCCAAGCTATACATATACCTTATATTGCATTGCATTTGTTTCGTGTTATTACCTAATTTTGTCAGCCATTTCTGACATCACATTGCTCTTTACTATGTGGAAATAGTACTATTTATGTGAAACTATTCATAAACTGTAAACATTTGTCAGTAGGCAATTCGATAAAGACTTCCGGCTCCTCGGGCTGGTGCGAATATTTCAATGTCCGTATGTGCCAAACCGTTGGTTTGTGACACACCTTTACGCGTCTCTCGCTCGCTGCGCTCGCTCGAAAGCTATAGCCTAACCTAAAACCATACATCTTGCGTTCAGTAATCGATATGGTGGCGACATATTTCGAATTTGCGAACGAGTCGCATCGGTTGTGAGGTTGGACTAGATTTTTACGACCGAGCGGAGCGAGCGAGAAACGGTGACAATTTCCAAGCTATACATATACCTTATATTGCATTGCATTTGTTTCGTGTTATTACCTAATTTTGTCAGCCATTTCTGACATCACATTGCACTTTACTATGTGGAAATAGTACTATTTATGTGAAACTATTCACAAACTGTAAACATTTGTCAGTAGGCCATAGGATAAAGACTTCCGGCTCCTCGGGCTGGTGCGAATATTTCAATGTCCGTATGTGCCAAACCGTTGGTTTGTGACACACCTTTACGCGTCTCTCGCTCGCTGCGCTCGCTCGAAAGCTATAGCCTAACCTAAAACCATACATCTTGCGTTCAGTAATCGATATGGTGGCGACATATTTCGAATTTGCGAACGTGTCGCATCGGTTGTGAGGTTGGACTAGATTTTTACGAGCGAGCGGAGCGAGCGAGCAACGGTGACAACTTCCAAGCTATACATATACCTTATATTGCATTGCATTTGTTTCGTGTTATTACCTAATTTTGTCAGCCATTTCGGACATCACATTGCACTGTAGTATGTGGAAATAGTACTATTTATGTGAAACTATTCATAAACTGTAAACATTTGTCAGTAGGCAATTCGATAAAGACTTCCGGCTCCTCGGGCTGGTGCGAATATTTCAATGTCCGTATGTGCCAAACCGTTGGTTTGTGACACACCTTTACGCGTCTCTCGCTCGCTGCGCTCGCTCGAAAGCTATAGCCTAACCTAAAACCATACATCTTGCGTTCAGTAATCGATATGGTGGCGACATATTTCGAATTTGCGAACGTGTCGCATCGGTTGTGAGGTTGGACTAGATTTTTACGACCGAGCGGAGCGAGCGAGAAACGGTGACAATTTCCAAGCTATACATATACCTTATATTGCATTGCATTTGTTTCGTGTTATTACCTAATTTTGTCAGCCATTTCTGTCATCACATTGCACTTTACTATGTGGAAATAGTACTATTTATGTGAAACTATTCATAAACTGTAAACATTTGTCAGTAGGCAATTCGATAAAGACTTCCGGCTCCTCGGGCTGGTGCGAATATTTCAATGTCCGTATGTGCCAAACCGTTGGTTTGTGACACACCTTTACGCGTCCCTCGCTCGCTGCGCTCGCTCGAAAACTATTGCCCAACCTAAAACCAATCCATCTTGCGTTCATTATTCGATATGGTGGCGACATATTTCGAATTTGCGAACGTGTCGCATCGGTTGTGAGGTTGGACTAGATTTTTACGAGCGAGCGGAGCGAGCGAGAAACGGTGACAATTTCCAAGCTATACATATACCTTATATTGCATTGCATTTGTTTCGTGTTATTACCTAATTTTGTCAGCCATTTCTGACATCACATTGCACTTTACTATGTGGAAATAGTACTATTTATGTGAAACTATTCACAAACTGTAAACATTTGTCAGTAGGCCATAGGATAAAGACTTCCGGCTCCTCGGGCTGGTGCGAATATTTCAATATCCGTATGTGCCAAACCGTTGGTTTGTGACACACCTTTACGCGTCCCTCGCTCGCTGCCCTCGCTCGAAATCTATTGCCCAACATAAAACCATACATCTTGCGTTCAGTAATCGATATGGTGGTGACATATTTCGAATTTGCGAACGTGTCGCATCGGTTGTGAGGTCGGACTAGATTTTTACGAGCGAGCGGAGCGAGCGAGCAACGATCACAATTTCCAAGCTATACATATACCTTATATTGCATTGCATTTGTTTCGTGTTATTACCTAATTTTGTCAGCCATTTCGTACATCACATTGCACTGTAGTATGTGGAAATAGTACTATTTATGTGAAACTATTCATAAACTGTAAACATTTGTCAGTAGGCAATTCGATAAAGACTTCCGGCTCCTCGGGCTGGTGCGAATATTTCAATGTCCGTATGTGCCAAACCGTTGGTTTGTGACACACCTTTACGCGTCTCTCGCTCGCTGCGCTCGCTCGAAAGCTATAGCCTAACCTAAAACCATACATCTTGCGTTCAGTAATCGATATGGTGGCGACATATTTCGAATTTGCGAACGTGTCGCATCGGTTGTGAGGTTGGACTAGATTTTTACGAGCGAGCGGAGCGAGCGAGCAACGGTGACAATTTCCAAGCTATACATATACCTTATATTGCATTGCATTTGTTTCGTGTTATTACCTAATTTTGTCAGCCATTTCTGTCATCACATTGCACTTTACTATGTGGAAATAGTACTATTTATGTGAAACTATTCATAAACTGTAAACATTTGTCAGTAGGCAATTCGATAAAGACTTCCGGCTCCTCGGGCTGGTGCGAATATTTCAATGTCCGTATGTGCCAAACCGTTGGTTTGTGACACACCTTTACGCGTCCCTCGCTCGCTGCGCTCGCTCGAAAACTATTGCCCAACCTAAAACCAATCCATCTTGCGTTCATTATTCGATATGGTGGCGACATATTTCGAATTTGCGAACGTGTCGCATCGGTTGTGAGGTTGGACTAGATTTTTACGAGCGAGCGGAGCGAGCGAGAAACGGTGACAATTTCCAAGCTATACATATACCTTATATTGCATTGCATTTGTTTCGTGTTATTACCTAATTTTGTCAGCCATTTCTGACATCACATTGCACTTTACTATGTGGAAATAGTACTATTTATGTGAAACTATTCACAAACTGTAAACATTTGTCAGTAGGCCATAGGATAAAGACTTCCGGCTCCTCGGGCTGGTGCGAATATTTCAATGTCCGTATGTGCCAAACCGTTGGTTTGTGACACACCTTTACGCGTCCCTCGCTCGCTGCCCTTGCTCGAAATCTATTGCCCAACATAAAACCATACATCTTGCGTTCAGTAATCGATATGGTGGTGACATATTTCGAATTTGCGAACGTTTCGCATCGGTTGTGAGGTCGGACTAGATTTTTACGAGCGAGCGGAGCGAGCGAGCAACGATCACAATTTCCAAGCTATACATATACCTTATATTGCCTTGCATATATTTCGTGTTATTACCTAATTTTGTCAGCCATTTCTGACATCACATTGCACTTTACTATGTGGAAATAGTACTATTTATGTGAAACTATTCATAAACTGTAAACATTTGTCATTAGGCAATACGATAAAGACTTCCGGCTCCTCGGGCTGGTGCGAATATTTCAATGTCCGTATGTGCCAAACCGTTGGTTTGTGACACACCTTTACGCGTCTCTCGCTCGCTGCGCTCGCTCGAAAGCTATAGCCTAACCTAAAACCATACATCTTGCGTTCAGTAATCGATATGGTGGCGACATATTTCGAATTTGCGAACGTGTCGCATCGGTTGTGAGGTTGGACTAGATTTTTACGAGCGAGCGGAGCGAGCGAGCAACGGTGACAATTTCCAAGCTATACATATACCTTATATTGCATTGCATTTGTTTCGTGTTATTACCTAATTTTGTCAGCCATTTCGGACATCACATTGCACTGTAGTATGTGGAAATAGTACTATTTATGTGAAACTATTCATAAACTGTAAACATTTGTCAGTAGGCAATTCGATAAAGACTTCCGTCTCCTCGGGCTGGTGCGAATATTTCAATGTCCGTATGTGCCAAACCGTTGGTTTGTGACACACCTTTACACGTCTCTCGCTCGCTACGCTCGCTCGAAAGCTATAGCTTAACCTAAAACCAAGCCATCTTGCGTTCAGTATTCGATATGGCGGTGACATATTTCGAATTTGCGAACATGTCGCATCGGTTGTGAGGTTGGACTAGATTTTTACAAGCGAGCGGAGCGAGCGAGCATCGATCACAATTTCCAAGTTATACATATACCTTATATTGCCTTGCATATATTTCGTGTTATTACCTAATTTTGTCAGCCATTTCGGACATCACATTGCACTGTAGTATGTGGAAATAGTACTATTTATGTGAAACTATTCATAAACTGTAAACATTTCTCAGTAGGCAATTCGATAAAGACTTCCGGCTCCTCGGGCTGGTGCGAATATTTCAATGTCCGTATGTGCCAAACCGTTGGTTTGTGACACACCTTTACGCGTTTCTCGCTCGCTGCGCTCGCTCGAAAGCTAAAGCCTAACCTAAAACCATACATCTTGCGTTCAGTAATCGATATGGTGGCGACATATTTCGAATTTGCGAACGTGTCGCATCGGTTGTGAGGTTGGACTAGATTTTTACGAGCGAGAGGAGCGAGCGAGCAACGGTGACAATTTCCAAGCTATACATATACCTTATATTACATTGCATTTGTTTCGTTTTATTACCTAATTTTGTCAGCCATTTCTGACATCACATTGCACTTTACTATGTGGAAATAGTACTATTTATGTGAAACTATTCACAAACTGTAAACATTTGTCAGTAGGCCATAGGATAAAGACTTCCGGCTCCTCGGGCTGGTGCGAATATTTCAATGTCCGTATGTGCCAAACCGTTGGTTTGTGACACACCTTTACGCGTCCCTCGCTCGCTGCCCTCGCTCGAAATCTATTGCCCAACATAAAACCATACATCTTGCGTTCAGTAATCGATATGGTGGTGACATATTTCGAATTTGCGAACGTGTCGCATCGGTTGTGAGGTCGGACTAGATTTTTACGAGCGAGCGGAGCGAGCGAGCAACGATCACAATTTCCAAGCTATACATATACCTTATATTGCATTGCATTTGTTTCGTGTTATTACCTAATTTTGTCAGCCATTTCGGACATCACATTGCAGTGTAGTATGTGGAAATAGTACTATTTATGTGAAACTATTCATAAACTGTAAACATTTGTCAGTAGGCAATTCGATAAAGACTTCCGGCTCCTCGGGCTGGTGCGAATATTTCAATGTCCGTATGTGCCAAACCGTTGGTTTGTGACACACCTTTACGCGTCTCTCGCTCGCTGCGCTCGCTCGAAAGCTATAGCCTAACCTAAAACCATACATCTTGCGTTCAGTAATCGATATGGTGGCGACATATTTCGAATTTGCGAACGTGTCGCATCGGTTGTGAGGTTGGACTAGATTTTTACGAGCGAGCGGAGCGAGCGAGCAACGGTGACAATTTCCAAGCTATACATATACCTTATATTGCATTGCATTTGTTTCGTGTTATTACCTAATTTTGTCAGCCATTTCTGTCATCACATTGCACTTTACTATGTGGAAATAGTACTATTTATGTGAAACTATTCATAAACTGTAAACATTTGTCAGTAGGCAATTCGATAAAGACTTCCGGCTCCTCGGGCTGGTGCGAATATTTCAATGTCCGTATGTGCCAAACCGTTGGTTTGTGACACACCTTTACGCGTCCCTCGCTCGCTGCGCTCGCTCGAAAACTATTGCCCAACCTAAAACCAATCCATCTTGCGTTCATTATTCGATATGGTGGCGACATATTTCGAATTTGCGAACGTGTCGCATCGGTTGTGAGGTTGGACTAGATTTTTACGAGCGAGCGGAGCGAGCGAGAAACGGTGACAATTTCCAAGCTATACATATACCTTATATTGCATTGCATTTGTTTCGTGTTATTACCTAATTTTGTCAGCCATTTCTGACATCACATTGCACTTTACTATGTGGAAATAGTACTATTTATGTGAAACTATTCACAAACTGTAAACATTTGTCAGTAGGCCATAGGATAAAGACTTCCGGCTCCTCGGGCTGGTGCGAATATTTCAATGTCCGTATGTGCCAAACCGTTGGTTTGTGACACACCTTTACGCGTCCCTCGCTCGCTGCCCTCGCTCGAAATCTATTGCCCAACATAAAACCATACATCTTGCGTTCAGTAATCGATATGGTGGTGACATATTTCGAATTTGCGAACGTGTCGCATCGGTTGTGAGGTCGGACTAGATTTTTACGAGCGAGCGGAGCGAGCGAGCAACGATCACAATTTCCAAGCTATACATATACCTTATATTGCATTGCATTTGTTTCGTGTTATTACCTAATTTTGTCAGCCATTTCGGACATCACATTGCAGTGTAGTATGTGGAAATAGTACTATTTATGTGAAACTATTCATAAACTGTAAACATTTGTCAGTAGGCAATTCGATAAAGACTTCCGGCTCCTCGGGCTGGTGCGAATATTTCAATGTCCGTATGTGCCAAACCGTTGGTTTGTGACACACCTTTACGCGTCTGTCGCTCGCTGCGCTCGCTCGAAAGCTATAGCCTAACCTAAAACCATACATCTTGCGTTCAGTAATCGATATGGTGGCGACATATTTCGAATTTGCGAACGTGTCGCATCGGTTGTGAGGTTGGACTAGATTTTTACGAGCGAGCGGAGCGAGCGAGCAACGGTGACAATTTCCAAGCTATACATATACCTTATATTGCATTGCATTTGTTTCGTGTTATTACCTAATTTTGTCAGCCATTTCTGTCATCACATTGCACTTTACTATGTGGAAATAGTACTATTTATGTGAAACTATTCATAAACTGTAAACATTTGTCAGTAGGCAATTCGATAAAGACTTCCGGCTCCTCGGGCTGGTGCGAATATTTCAATGTCCGTATGTGCCAAACCGTTGGTTTGTGACACACCTTTACGCGTCCCTCGCTCGCTGCGCTCGCTCGAAAACTATTGCCCAACCTAAAACCAATCCATCTTGCGTTCATTATTCGATATGGTGGCGACATATTTCGAATTTGCGAACGTGTCGCATCGGTTGTGAGGTTGGACTAGATTTTTACGAGCGAGCGGAGCGAGCGAGAAACGGTGACAATTTCCAAGCTATACATATACCTTATATTGCATTGCATTTGTTTCGTGTTATTACCTAATTTTGTCAGCCATTTCTGACATCACATTGCACTTTACTATGTGGAAATAGTACTATTTATGTGAAACTATTCACAAACTGTAAACATTTGTCAGTAGGCCATAGGATAAAGACTTCCGGCTCCTCGGGCTGGTGCGAATATTTCAATGTCCGTATGTGCCAAACCGTTGGTTTGTGACACACCTTTACGCGTCCCTCGCTCGCTGCCCTCGCTCGAAATCTATTGCCCAACATAAAACCATACATCTTGCGTTCAGTAATCGATATGGTGGTGACATATTTCGAATTTGCGAACGTGTCGCATCGGTTGTGAGGTCGGACTAGATTTTTACGAGCGAGCGGAGCGAGCGAGCAACGATCACAATTTCCAAGCTATACATATACCTTATATTGCATTGCATTTGTTTCGTGTTATTACCTAATTTTGTCAGCCATTTCGGACATCACATTGCAGTGTAGTATGTGGAAATAGTACTATTTATGTGAAACTATTCATAAACTGTAAACATTTGTCAGTAGGCAATTCGATAAAGACTTCCGGCTCCTCGGGCTGGTGCGAATATTTCAATGTCCGTATGTGCCAAACCGTTGGTTTGTGACACACCTTTACGCGTCTGTCGCTCGCTGCGCTCGCTCGAAAGCTATAGCCTAACCTAAAACCATACATCTTGCGTTCAGTAATCGATATGGTGGCGACATATTTCGAATTTGCGAACGTGTCGCATCGGTTGTGAGGTTGGACTAGATTTTTACGAGCGAGCGGAGCGAGCGAGCAACGGTGACAATTTCCAAGCTATACATATACCTTATATTGCATTGCATTTGTTTCGTGTTATTACCTAATTTTGTCAGCCATTTCTGTCATCACATTGCACTTTACTATGTGGAAATAGTACTATTTATGTGAAACTATTCATAAACTGTAAACATTTGTCAGTAGGCAATTCGATAAAGACTTCCGGCTCCTCGGGCTGGTGCGAATATTTCAATGTCCGTATGTGCCAAACCGTTGGTTTGTGACACACCTTTACGCGTCCCTCGCTCGCTGCGCTCGCTCGAAAACTATTGCCCAACCTAAAACCAATCCATCTTGCGTTCATTATTCGATATGGTGGCGACATATTTCGAATTTGCGAACGTGTCGCATCGGTTGTGAGGTTGGACTAGATTTTTACGAGCGAGCGGAGCGAGCGAGAAACGGTGACAATTTCCAAGCTATACATATACCTTATATTGCATTGCATTTGTTTCGTGTTATTACCTAATTTTGTCAGCCATTTCTGACATCACATTGCACTTTACTATGTGGAAATAGTACTATTTATGTGAAACTATTCACAAACTGTAAACATTTGTCAGTAGGCCATAGGATAAAGACTTCCGGCTCCTCGGGCTGGTGCGAATATTTCAATGTCCGTATGTGCCAAACCGTTGGTTTGTGACACACCTTTACGCGTCCCTCGCTCGCTGCCCTCGCTCGAAATCTATTGCCCAACATAAAACCATACATCTTGCGTTCAGTAATCGATATGGTGGTGACATATTTCGAATTTGCGAACGTGTCGCATCGGTTGTGAGGTCGGACTAGATTTTTACGAGCGAGCGGAGCGAGCGAGCAACGATCACAATTTCCAAGCTATACATATACCTTATATTGCCTTGCATATATTTCGTGTTATTACCTAATTTTGTCAGCCATTTCTGACATCACATTGCACTTTACTATGTGGAAATAGTACTATTTATGTGAAACTATTCATAAACTGTAAACATTTGTCATTAGGCAATACGATAAAGACTTCCGGCTCCTCGGGCTGGTGCGAATATTTCAATGTCCGTATGTGCCAAACCGTTGGTTTGTGACACACCTTTACGCGTCTCTCGCTCGCTGCGCTCGCTCGAAAGCTATAGCCTAACCTAAAACCATACATCTTGCGTTCAGTAATCGATATGGTGGCGACATATTTCGAATTTGCGAACGTGTCGCATCGGTTGTGAGGTTGGACTAGATTTTTACGAGCGAGCGGAGCGAGCGAGCAACGGTGACAATTTCCAAGCTATACATATACCTTATATTGCATTGCATTTGTTTCGTGTTATTACCTAATTTTGTCAGCCATTTCGGACATCACATTGCACTGTAGTATGTGGAAATAGTACTATTTATGTGAAACTATTCATAAACTGTAAACATTTGTCAGTAGGCAATTCGATAAAGACTTCCGGCTCCTCGGGCTGGTGCGAATATTTCAATGTCCGTATGTGCCAAACCGTTGGTTTGTGACACACCTTTACGCGTCTCTCGCTCGCTTCGCTCGCTCGAAAGCTATAGGCTAACCTAAAACCATACATCTTGCGTTCAGTAATCGATATGGTGGCGACATATTTCGAATTTGCGAACGTGTCGCATCGGTTGTGAGGTTGGTCTAGATTTTTACGAGCGAGAGGAGCGAGCGAGCAACGGTGACAATTTCCAAGCTACACATATACCTTATATTGCATTGCATTTGTTTCGTGTTATTACCTAATTTTGTCAGCCATTTCTGACATCACATTGCACTTTACTATGTGGAAATAGTACTATTTATGTGAAACTATTCATAAACTGTAAACATTTGTCAGTAGGCAATTCGATAAAGACTTCCGTCTCCTCGGGCTGGTGCGAATATTTCAATGTCCGTATGTGCCAAACCGTTGGTTTGTGACACACCTTTACACGTCTCTCGCTCGCTACGCTCGCTCGAAAGCTATAGCTTAACCTAAAACCAAGCCATCTTGCGTTCAGTATTCGATATGGCGGTGACATATTTCGAATTTGCGAACATGTCGCATCGGTTGTGAGGTTGGACTAGATTTTTACAAGCGAGCGGAGCGAGCGAGCAACGATCACAATTTCCAAGTTATACATATACCTTATATTGCCTTGCATATATTTCGTGTTATTACCTAATTTTGTCAGCCATTTCGGACATCACATTGCACTGTAGTATGTGGAAATAGTACTATTTATGTGAAACTATTCATAAACTGTAAACATTTCTCAGTAGGCAATTCGAAAAAGACTTCCGGCTCCTCGGGCTGGTGCGAATATTTCAATGTCCGTATGTGCCAAACCGTTGGTTTGTGACACACCTTTACGCGTTTCTCGCTCGCTGCGCTCGCTCGAAAGCTAAAGCCTAACCTAAAACCATACATCTTGCGTTCAGTAATTGATATGGTGGCGACATATTTCGAATTTGCGAACATGTCGCATCGGTTGTGAGGTTGGACTAGATTTTTACAAGCGAGCGGAGCGAGCGAGCAACGATCACAATTTCCAAGTTATACATATACCTTATATTGCCTTGCATATATTTCGTGTTATTACCTAATTTTGTCAGCCATTTCTGACATCACATTGCACTTTACTATGTGGAAATAGTACTATTTATGTGAAACTATTCATAAACTGTAAACATTTGTCAGTAGGCAATTCGATAAAGACTTCCGGCTCCTCGGGCTGGTGCGAATATTTCAATGTCCTTATGTGCCAAACCGTTGGTTTGTGACACACCTTTACGCGTCCCTCGCTTGCTGCGCTCGCTCGAAAACTATTGCCCAACCTAAAACCAATCCATCTTGCGTTCATTATTCGATATGGTGGCGACATATTTCGAATTTGCGAACGTCTCGCATCGGTTGTGAGGTTGGACTAGATTTTTACGACCGAGCGGAGCGAGCGAGAAACGGTGACAATTTCCAAGCTATACATATACCTTATATTGCATTGCATTTGTTTCGTGTTATTACCTAATTTTGTCAGCCATTTCTGACATCACATTGCACTTTACTATGTGGAAATAGTACTATTTATGTGAAACTATTCACAAACTGTAAACATTTGTCAGTAGGCCATAGGATAAATACTTCCGGCTCCTCTGGCTGGTGCGAATATTTCAATGTCCGTATGTGCCAAACCGTTGGTTTGTGACACACCTTTACGCGTCCCTCGCACGCTGCGCTCGCTCAAAAACTATTGCCCAACCTAAAACCAATACACCTTGCGTTCATTATTCGATTGGTGGCGACATATTTCGAATTTGCGAACGTGACGGATCGGTTGTGAGGTTGGACTAGATTTTTACGAGCGAGCGGAGCGAGCGAGCAACGGTGACAATTTCCAAGCTATACATATACCTTATATTGCCTTGCATATATTTCATGTTATTACCTAATTTTGTCAGCCATTTCTGACATCACATTGCACTTTACTATGTGGAAATAGTACTATTTATGTGAAACTATTCATAAACTGTAAACATTTGTCAGTAGGCAATTCGATAAAGACTTCCGGCTCCTCGGGCTGGTGCGAATATTTCAATGTCCGTATGTGCCAAACCGTTGGTTTGTGACACACCTTTACACGTCTCTCGCTCGCTACGCTCGCTCGAAAGCTATAGCTTAACCTAAAACCAAGCCATCTTGCGTTCAGTATTCGATATGGTGGTGACATATATCGAATTTGCGAACGTGTCGCATCGGTTGTGAGGTTGGACTAGATTTTTACGAGCGAGCGGAGCGAGCGAGCAACGATCACAATTTCCAAGCTATACATATACCTTATATTGCCTTGCATATATTTCATGTTATTACCTAATTTTGTCAGCCATTTCTGACATCAAATTGCACTTTACTAAGTGGAAATAGTACTATTTATGTGAAACTATTCATAAACTGTAAACATTTGTCAGTAGGCAATTCGATAAAGATTTCCGGCTCCTCGGGCTGGTGCGAATATTTCAATGTCCGTATGTGCCAAACCGTTGGTTTGTGACACACCTTTACGCGTCTCTCGCTCGCTGCGCTCGCACGAAAGCTATAGCCTAACCTAAAACCATACATCTTGCGTTCAGTAATCGATATGGTGGCGACATATTTCGAATTTGCGAACGTGTCGCATCGGTTGTGAGGTTGGACTAGATTTTTACGAGCGAGCGGAGCGAGCGAGCAACGGTGACAATTTCCAAGCTAAACATATACCTTATGTTGCATTGCATTTGTTTCGTGTTATTACCTAATTTTGTCAGCCATTTCTGACATCACATTGCACTTTACTATGTGGAAATAGTACTATTTATGTGAAACTATTCATAAACTGTAAACATTTGTCAGTAGGCAATTCGATAAAGACTTCCGGCTCCTCGGGCTGGTGCGAATATTTCAATGTCCGTATGTGCCAAACCGTTGGTTTGTGACACACCTTTACACGTCTCTCGCTCGCTACGCTCGCTCGAAAGCTATAGCTGAACCTAAAACCAATCCATCTTGCGTTCAGTATTCGATATGGTGGCGACTTATTTCAAATTTGCGAACGTGTCGCATCGGTTGTGAGGTCGGACTAGATTTTTACGAGCGAGCGGAGCGAGCGAGCAACGATCACAATTTCCAAGCTATACATATACCTTATATTGCATTGCATTTGTTTCGTGTTATTACCTAATTTTGTCAGCCATTTCTGACATCACATTGCACTTTACTATGTGGAAATAGTACTATTTACGTGAAACTATTCATTAACTGTAAACATTTGTCAGTAGGCAATTCGATAAAGACTTCCGGCTCCTCGGGCTGGTGCGAATATTTCAATGTCCGTATTTGCCAAACCGTTGGTTTGTGACACACCTTTACAGGGCTCTCGCTCGCTACGCTCGCTCAAAAGCTATAGCTTAACCTAAAACCAATACACCTTGCGTTCATTATTCGATTGGTGGCGACATATTTCGAATTTGCGAACGTGACGGATCGGTTGTGAGGTTGGACTAGATTTTTACGAGCGAGCGGAGCGAGCGAGCAACGGTGACAATTTCCAAGCTATACATATACCTTATATTGCCTTGCATATATTTCGTGTTATTACCTAATTTTGTCAGCCATTTCTGACATCACATTGCACTTTACTATGTGGAAATAGTACTATTTATGTAAAACTATTCATAAACTGTAAACATTTGTCAGTAGGCAATTCGATAAAGACTTCCGGCTCCTCGGGCTGGTGCGAATATTTCAATGTCCGTATGTGCCAAACCGTTGGTTTGTGACACACCTTTACACGTCTCTCGCTCGCTACGCTCGCTCGAAAGCTATAGCTTAACCTAAAACCAATCCATCTTGCGTTCAGTATTCGATATGGTGGTGACATATTTCGAATTTGCGAACGTGACGGATCGGTTGTGAGGTTGGACTAGATTTTTACGAGCGAGCGGAGCGAGCGAGCAACGATCACAATTTCCAAGCTATACATATACCTTATATTGCATTGCATTTGTTTCGTGTTATTACCTAATTTTGTCAGCCATTTCTGACATCACATTGCACTTTACTATGTGGAAATAGTACTATTTACGTGAAACTATTCATAAACTGTAAACATTTGTCAGTAGGCAATTCGATAAAGACTTCCTGCTCCTCGGGCTGGGGCGAATATTTCAATGTCCGTATTTGCCAAACCGTTGGTTTGTGACACACCTTTACAGGGCTCTCGCTCGCTACGCTCGCTCAAAAGCTATAGCTTAACCTAAAACCAATACACCTTGCGTTCATTATTCGATTGGTGGCGACATATTTCGAATTTGCGAACGTGTCGCATCGGTTGTGAGTGTGGACTAGATTTTTACGACCGAGCGGAGCGAGCGAGAAACGGTGACAATTTCCAAGCTATACATATACCTTATATTGCATTGCATTTGTTTCGTGTTATTACCTAATTTTGTCAGCCATTTCTGACATCACATTGCACTTTACTATGTGGAAATAGTACTATTTATGTGAAACTATTCACAAACTGTAAACATTTGTCAGTAGGCCATAGGATAAAGACTTCCGGCTCCTCGGGCTGGTGCGAATATTTCAATGTCCGTATGTGCCAAACCGTTGGTTTGTGACACACCTTTACGCGTCTCTCGCTCGCTGCGCTCGCTCGAAAGCTATAGCCTAACCTAAAACCATACATCTTGCGTTCAGTAATCGATATGGTGGCGACATATTTCGAATTTGCGAACGTGTCGCATCGGTTGTGAGGTTGGACTAGATTTTTACGAGCGAGCGGAGCGAGCGAGCAACGGTGACAATTTCCAAGCTATACATATACCTTATGTTGCATTGCATTTGTTTCGTGTTATTACCTAATTTTGTCAGCCATTTCTGACATCACATTGCACTTTACTATGTGGAAATAGTACTATTTATGTGAAACTATTCATAAACTGTAAACATTTGTCAGTAGGCAATTCGATAAAGACTTCCGGCTCCTCGGGCTGGTGCGAATATTTCAATGTCCGTATGTGCCAAACCGTTGGTTTGTGACACACCTTTACACGTCTCTCGCTCGCTACGCTCGATCGAAAGCTATAGCTGAACCTAAAACCAATCCATCTTGCGTTCAGTATTCGATATGGTGGCGACTTATTTCAAATTTGCGAACGTGTCGCATCGGTTGTGAGGTCGGACTAGATTTTTACGAGCGAGCGGAGCGAGCGAGCAACGATCACAATTTCCAAGCTATACATATACCTTATATTGCATTGCATTTGTTTCGTGTTATTACCTAATTTTGTCAGCCATTTCTGACATCACATTGCACTTTACTATGTGGAAATAGTACTATTTACGTGAAACTATTCATTAACTGTAAACATTTGTCAGTAGGCAATTCGATAAAGACTTCCGGCTCCTCGGGCTGGTGCGAATATTTCAATGTCCGTATTTGCCAAACCGTTGGTTTGTGACACACCTTTACAGGGCTCTCGCTCGCTACGCTCGCTCAAAAGCTATAGCCTAACCTAAAACCAATACACCTTGCGTTCATTATTCGATTGGTGGCGACATATTTCGAATTTGCGAACGTGTCGCATCGGTTGTGAGTGTGGACTAGATTTTTACGACCGAGCGGAGCGAGCGAGAAACGGTGACAATTTCCAAGCTATACATATACCTTATATTGCCTTGCATATATTTCGTGTTATTACCTAATTTTGTCAGCCATTTCTGACATCAAATTGCACTTTACTATGTGGAAATAGTACTATTTATGTGAAACTATTCATAAACTGTAAACATTTGTCAGTAGGCAATTCGATAAAGACTTCCGGCTCCTCGGGCTGGTGCGAATATTTCAATGTCCGTATGTGCCAAACCGTTGGTTTGTGACACACCTTTACACGTCTCTCGCTCGCTACGCTCGCTCGAAAGCTATAGCTTAACCTAAAACCAATCCATCTTGCGTTCAGTATTCGATATGGTGGCGACTTATTTCAAATTTGCGAACGTGTCGCATCGGTTGTGAGGTCGGACTAGATTTTTACGAGCGAGCGGAGCGAGCGAGCAACGATCACAATTTCCAAGCTATACATATACCTTATATTGCATTGCATATGTTTCGTGTTATTACCTAATTTTGTCAGCCATTTCGGATATCACATTGCACTGTAGTATGTGGAAATAGTACTATTTATGTGAAACTATTCATAAACTGTAAACATTTGTCAGTAGGCAATTCGATAAATACTTCCGGCTCCTCTGGCTGGTGCGAATATTTCAATGTCCGTATGTGCCAAACCGTTGGTTTGTGACACACCTTTACGCGTCCCTCGCACGCTGCGCTCGCTCAAAAACTATTGCCCAACCTAAAACCAATACACCTTGCGTTCATTATTCGGTTGGTGGCGACATATTTCGAATTTGCGAACGTGACGGATCGGTTGTGAGGTTGGACTAGATTTTTACGAGCGAGCGGAGCGAGCGAGCAACGGTGACAATTTCCAAGCTATACATATACCTTATATTGCCTTGCATATATTTCGTGTTATTACCTAATTTTGTCAGCCATTTCTGACATCACATTGCACTTTACTATGTGGAAATAGTACTATTTATGTGAAACTATTCATAAACTGTAAACATTTGTCAGTAGGCAATTCGATAAAGACTTCCGGCTCCTCGGGCTGGTGCGAATATTTCAATGTCCGTATGTGCCAAACCGTTGGTTTGTGACACACCTTTACACGTCTCTCGCTCGCTACGCTCGCTCGAAAGCTATAGCTTAACCTAAAACCAAGCCATCTTGCGTTCAGTATTGGATAAGGTGGTGACATATATCGAATTTGCGAACGTGTCGCATCGGTTGTGAGGTTGGACTAGATTTTTACGAGCGAGCGGAGCGAGCGAGCAACGATCACAATTTCCAAGCTATACATATATCTTATATTGCCTTGCATATATTTCATGTTATTACCTAATTTTGTCAGCCATTTCTGACATCAAATTGCACTTTACTAAGTGGTAATAGTACTATTTATGTGAAACTATTCATAAACTGTAAACATTTGTCAGTAGGCAATTCGATAAAGACTTCCGGTTCCTCGGGCTGGTGCGAATATTTCAATGTCCGTATGTGCCAAACCGTTGGTTTGTGACACACCTTTACGCGTCTCTCGCTCGCTGCGCTCGCTCGAAAGCTATAGCCTAACCTAAAACCATACATCTTGCGTTCAGTAATCGATATGGTGGCGACATATTTCGAATTTGCGAACGTGACGGATCGGTTGTGAGGATGGACTAGATTTTTACGAGCGAGCGGAGCGAGCGAGCAACGATCACAATTTCCAAGCTATACATATACCTTATATTGCATTGCATTTGCTTCGTGTTATTACCTAATTTTGTCAGCCATTTCTGACATCACATTGCACTTTACTATGTGGAAATAGTACTATTTACGTGAAACTATTCATAAACTGTAAACATTTGTCAGTAGGCAATTCGATAAAGACTTCCGGCTCCTCGGGCTGGTGCGAATATTTCAATGTCCGTATTTGCCAAACCGTTGGTTTGTGACACACCTTTACAGGGCTCTCGCTCGCTACGCTCGCTCAAAAGCTATAGCTTAACCTAAAACCAATACACCTTGCGTTCATTATTCGATTGGTGGCGACATATTTCGAATTTGCGAACGTGACGGATCGGTTGTGAGGTTGGACTAGAGTTTTACGAGCGAGCGGAGCGAGCGAGCAACGGTGACAATTTCCAAGCTATACATATACCTTATATTGCCTTGCATATATTTCGTGTTATTACCTAATTTTGTCAGCCATTTCTGACATCACATTGCACTTTACTATGTGGAAATAGTACTATTTATGTGAAACTATTCATAAACTGTAAACATTTGTCAGTAGGCCATAGGATAACGACTTCCGGCTCCTCGGGCTGGTGCGAATATTTCAATGTCCGTATGTGCCAAACCGTTGGTGTGTGACACACCTTTACGCGTCCCTCGCTTGCTGCGCTCGCTCGAAAACTATTGCCCAACCTAAAACCAATCCATCTTGCGTTCATTATTCGATATGGTGGCGACATATTTCGAATTTGCGAACGTGTCGCATCGGTTGTGAGGTTGGACTAGATTTTTACGACCGAGCGGAGCGAGCGAGAAACGGTGACAATTTCCAAGCTATACATATACCTTATATTGCATTGCATTTGTTTCGTGTTATTACCTAATTTTGTCAGCCATTTCTGACATCACATTGCACTTTACTATGTGGAAATAGTACTATTTATGTGAAACTATTCACAAACTGTAAACATTTGCCAGTAGGCCATAGGATAAAGACTTCCGGCTCCTCGGGCTGGTGCGAATATTTCAATGTCCGTATGTGCCAAACCGTTGGTTTGTGACACACCTTTACGCGTCCCTCGCTCGCTGCGCTCGCTCGAAAACTATTGCCCAACATAAAACCATACATCTTGCGTTCAGTAATCGATATGGTGGCGACATATTTCGAATTTGCGAACGTGTCGCATCGGTTGTGAGGTCGGACTAGATTTTTACGAGCGAGCGGAGCGAGCGAGCAACGATGACAATTTCCAAGCTATACATATACCTTATATTGCCTTGCATATATTTCGTGTTATTACCTAATTTTGTCAGCCATTTCTGACATCAAATTGCACTTTACTATGTGGAAATAGTACTATTTATGTGAAACTATTCATAAACTGTAAACATTTGTCAGTAGGCAATTCGATAAAGACTTCCGACTCCTCGGGCTGGTGCGAATATTTCAATGTCCGTATGTGCCAAACCGTTGGTTTGTGACACACCTTTACACGTCTCTCGCTCGCTACGCTCGCTCGAAAGCTATAGCTTAACCTAAAACCAATCCATCTTGCGTTCAGTATTCGATATGGTGGCGACTTATTTCAAATTTGCGAACGTGTCGCATCGGTTGTGAGGTCGGACTAGATTTTTACGAGCGAGCGGAGCGAGCGAGCAACGATCACAATTTCCAAGCTATACATATACCTTATATTGCATTGCATATGTTTCGTGTTATTACCTAATTTTGTCAGCCATTTCGGATATCACATTGCACTGTAGTATGTGGAAATAGTACTATTTATGTGAAACTATTCATAAACTGTAAACATTTGTCAGTAGGCAATTCGATAAATACTTCCGGCTCCTCTGGCTGGTGCGAATATTTCAATGTCCGTATGTGCCAAACCGTTGGTTTGTGACACACCTTTACGCGTCCCTCGCACGCTGCGCTCGCTCAAAAACTATTGCCCAACCTAAAACCAATACACCTTGCGTTCATTATTCGATTGGTGGCGACATATTTCGAATTTGCGAACGTGACGGATCGGTTGTGAGGTTGGACTAGATTTTTACGAGCGAGCGGAGCGAGCGAGCAACGGTGACAATTTCCAAGCTATACATATACCTTATATTGCCTTGCATATATTTCGTGTTATTACCTAATTTTGTCAGCCATTTCTGACATCACATTGCACTTTACTATGTGGAAATAGTACTATTTATGTGAAACTATTCATAAACTGTAAACATTTGTCAGTAGGCAATTCGATAAAGACTTCCGGCTCCTCGGGCTGGTGCGAATATTTCAATGTCCGTATTTGCCAAACCGTTGGTTTGTGACACACCTTAACAGGGCTCTCGCTCGCTACGCTCGCTCAAAAGCTATAGCTTAACCTAAAACCAATACACCTTGCGTTCATTATTCGATTGGTGGCGACATATTTCGAATTTGCGAACGTGACGGATCGGTTGTGAGGTTGGACTAGATTTTTATGAGCGAGAGGAGCGAGCGAGCAACGGTGACAATTTCCAAGCTATACATATACCTTATGTTGCATTGCATTTGTTTCGTGTTATTACCTAATTTTGTCAGCCATTTCTGACATCACATTGCACTTTACTATGTGGAAATAGTACTATTTATGTGAAACTATTCATAAACTGTAAACATTTGTCAGTAGGCAATTCGATAAAGACTTCCGGCTCCTCGGGCTGGTGCGAATATTTCAATGTCCGTATGTGCCAAACCGTTGGTTTGTGACACACCTTTACACGTCTCTCGCTCGCTACGCTCGCTCGAAAGCTATAGCTTAACCTAAAACCAATCCATCTTGCGTTCAGTATTCGATATGGTGGTGACATATTTCGAATTTGCGAACGTGTCGCATCGGTTGTGAGGTTGGACTAGATTTTTACGAGCGAGCGGAGCGAGCGAGCAACGATCACAATTTCCAAGCTCTACATATACCTTATATTGCATTGCATTTGTTTCGTGTTATTACCTAAAGTTGTCAGCCATTTCGGACATCACATTGCACTGTAGTATGTGGAAATAGTACTATTTATGTGAAGCTATTCATAAACTGTAAACATTTGTCAGTAGGCCATAGGATAACGACTTCCGGCTCCTCGGGCTGGTGCGAATATTTCAATGTCCGTATGTGCGAAACCGTTGGTTTGTGACACACCTCTACGCGTCCCTCGCTCGCTGCGCTCGCTCGAAAACTATTGCCCAACCTAAAACCAATCCATCTTGCGTTCATTATTCGATATGGTGGCGACTTATTTCAAATTTGCGAACGTGTCGCATCGGTTGTGAGGTCGGACTAGATTTTTACGAGCGAGCGGATCGAGCGAGCAACGATAACAATTTCCAAGCTATACATATACCTTATATTGCATTGCATTTGTTTCGTGTTATTACCTAATTTTGTCAGCCATTTCTGACATCACATTGCACTTTACTAAGTGGAAATAGTACTATTTATGTGAAACTATTCATAAGCTGTAAACATTTGTCAGTAGGCAATTCGATAAAGACTTCCGGCTCCTCGGGCTGGTGCGAATATTTCAATGTGCGTATGTGCCAAACCGTTGGTTTGTGACACACCTTTGCGCGTCTCTCGCTCGCTGCGCTCGCTCGAAAGTTATAGCCTAACCTAAAACCATACATCTTGCGTTCAGTAATCGATATGGTGGCGACATATTTCGAATTTGCGAACGTGTCGCATCGGTTGTGAGGTTGGACTAGATTTTTACGAGCGAGCGGAGCGAGCGAGCGACGGTGACAATTTCCAAGCTATACATATACCTTATATTGCATTGCATTTGTTTCGTGTTATTACCTAATTTTGTCAGCCATTTCGGACATCACATTGCACTGTAGTATGTGGAAATAGTACTATTTATGTGAAACTATTCATAAACTGTAAACATTTGTCAGTAGGCAATTCGATAGAGACTTCCGGCTCCTCGGGCTGGTGCGAATATTTCAATGTCCGTATGTGCCAAACCGTTGGTTTGTGACACACCTTTACGCGTCCCTCGCACGCAGCGCTCGCTCGAAAACTATTGCCCAACCTAAAACCAATACACCTTGCGTTCATTATTCGATTGGTGGCGACATATTTCGAATTTGCGAACGTGACGGATCGGTTGTGAGGTTGGACTAGATTTTTACGAGCGAGCGGAGCGAGCGAGCAACGGTGACAATTTCCAAGCTATACATATACCTTATATTGCCTTGCATATATTTCGTGTTATTACCTAATTTTGTCAGCCATTTCTGACATCACATTGCACTTTACTGTGTGGAAATAGTACTATTTATGTGAAACTATTCATAAACTGTAAACATTTGTCAGTAGGCACTTCGATAAAGACTTCCGGCTCCTCGGGCTGGTGCGAATATTTCAATGTCCGTATGTGCCAAGCCGTTGGTTTGTGAGACACCTTTACACGTCTCTCGCGCGCTACGCTCGCTCGAAAGCTATAGCTTAACCTAAAACCAAGCCATCTTGCGTTCAGTATTCGATATGGTGGTGACATATATCGAATTTGCGAACGTGTCGCATCGGTTGTGAGGTTGGACTAGATTTTTACGAGCGAGCGGAGCGAGCGAGCAACGATCACAATTTCCAAGCTATACATATACCTTATATTGCCTTGCATATATTTCATGTTATTATCTAATTTTGTCAGCCATTTCTGACATCAAATTGCACTTTACTATGTGGAAATAGTACTATTTATGTGAAACTATTCATAAACTGTAAACATTTGTCAGTAGGCAATTCGATAAAGACTTCCGGCTCCTCGGGCTGGTGCGAATATTTCAATGTCCGTATGTGCCAAACCGTTGGTTTGTGACACACCTTTACGCGTCTCTTGCTCGCTGCGCTCGCTCGAAAGCTATAGCCTAACCTAAAACCATACATCTTGCGTTCAGTAATCGATATGGTGGCGGCATATTTCGAATTTGCGAACGTGTCGCATCGGTTGTGAGGTTGGACTAGATTTTTACGACCGAGCGGAGCGAGCGAGAAACGGTGACAATTTCCAAGCTATACATATACCTTATATTGCATTGCATTTGTTTCGTGTTATTACCTAATTTTGTCAGCCATTTCTGACATCACATTGCACTTTACTATGTGGAAATAGTACTATTTATGTGAAACTATTCACAAACTGTAAACATTTGCCAGTAGGCCATAGGATAAAGACTTCCGGCTCCTCGGGCTGGTGCGAATATTTCAATGTCCGTATTTGCCAAACCGTTGGTTTGTGACACACCTTAACAGGGCTCTCGCTCGCTACGCTCGCTCAAAAGCTATAGCTTAACCTAAAACCAATACACCTTGCGTTCATTATTCGATTGGTGGCGACATATTTCGAATTTGCGAACGTGACGGATCGGTTGTGAGGTTGGACTAGATTTTTATGAGCGAGCGGAGCGAGCGAGCAACGATCACAATTTCCAAGCTATACATATACCTTATATTGCATTGCATTTGTTTCGTGTTATTACCTAATTTTGTCAGCCATTTCTGACATCACATTGCACTTTACTATGTGGAAATAGTACTATTTACGTGAAACTATTCATAAACTGTAAACATTTGTCAGTAGGCAATTCGATAAAGACTTCCGGCTCCTCGGGCTGGTGCGAATATTTCAATGTCCGTATTTGCCAAACCGTTGGTTTGTGACACACCTTAACAGGGCTCTCGCTCGCTACGCGCGCTCAAAAGCTATAGCTTAACCTAAAACCAATACACCTTGCGTTCATTATTCGATTGGTGGCGACATATTTCGAATTTGCGAACGTGACGGATCGGTTGTGAGGTTGGACTAGATTTTTACGAGCGAGAGGAGCGAGCGAGCAACGGTGACAATTTCCAAGCTATACATATACCTTATGTTGCATTGCATTTGTTTCGTGTTATTACCTAATTTTGTCAGCCATTTCTGACATCACATTGCACTTTACTATGTGGAAATAGTACTATTTATGTGAAACTATTCATAAACTGTAAACATTTGTCAGTAGGCAATTCGATAAAGACTTCCGGCTCCTCGGGCTGGTGCGAATATTTCAATGTCCGTATGTGCCAGCCGTTGGTTTGTGACACACCTTTACACGTCTCTCACTCGCTACGCTCGCTCGAAAGCTATAGCTTAACCTAAAACCAATTCATCTTGCGTTCAGTATTCGATATGGTGGCGACATATTTCGAATTTGCGAACGTGTCGCATCGGTTGTGAGGTTGGACTAGATTTTTACGAGCGAGCGGAGCGAGCGAGCAACGGTGACAATTTCCAAGCTATACATATACCTTCTATTGCCTTGCATATATTTCGTGTTATTACCTAATTTTGTCAGCCATTTCTGACATCACATTGCACTTTACTATGTGGAAATAGTACTATTTATGTGAAACTATTCATAAACTGTAAACATTTGTCAGTAGGCAATTCGATAAAGACTTCCGGCTCCTCGGGCTGGTGCGAATATTTCAATGTCCGTATGTGCCAAACCGTTGGTTTGTGACACACCTTTACACGTCTCTCGCTCGCTACGCTCGCTCGAAAGCTATAGCTTAACCTAAAACCAATCCATCTTGCGTTCAGTATTCGATATGGTGGTGACATATTTCGAATTTGCGAACGTGTCGCATCGGTTGTGAGGTTGGACTAGATTTTTACGAGCGAGCGGAGCGAGCGAGCAACGATCACAATTTCCAAGCTCTACATATACCTTATATTGCATTGCATTTGTTTCGTGTTATTACCTAAAGTTGTCAGCCATTTCGGACATCACATTGCACTGTAGTATGTGGAAATAGTACTATTTATGTGAAGCTATTCATAAACTGTAAACATTTGTCAGTAGGCCATAGGATAACGACTTCCGGCTCCTCGGGCTGGTGCGAATATTTCAATGTCCGTATGTGCCAAACCGTTGGTTTGTGACACACCTCTACGCGTCTCTCGCTCGCTGCGCTCGCTCGAAAACTATTGCCCAACCTAAAACCAATCCATCTTGCGTTCATTATTCGATATGGTGGCGACTTATTTCAAATTTGCGAACGTGTCGCATCGGTTGTGAGGTCGGACTAGATTTTTACGAGCGAGCGGATCGAGCGAGCAACGATAACAATTTCCAAGCTATACATATACCTTATATTGCATTGCATTTGTTTCGTGTTATTACCTAATTTTGTCAGTCATTTCTGACATCACATTGCACTTTACTAAGTGGAAATAGTACTATTTATGTGAAACTATTCATAAGCTGTAAACATTTGTCAGTAGGCAATTCGATAAAGACTTCCGGCTCCTCGGGCTGGTGCGAATATTTCAATGTGCGTATGTGCCAAACCGTTGGTTTGTGACACACCTTTGCGCGTCTCTCGCTCGCTGCGCTCGCTCGAAAGTTATAGCCTAACCTAAAACCATACATCTTGCGTTCAGTAATCGATATGGTGGCGACATATTTCGAATTTGCGAACGTGTCGCATCGGTTGTGAGGTTGGACTAGATTTTTACGAGCGAGCGGAGCGAGCGAGCGACGGTGACAATTTCCAAGCTATACATATACCTTATATTGCATTGCATTTGTTTCGTGTTATTACCTAATTTTGTCAGCCATTTCGGACATCACATTGCACTGTAGTATGTGGAAATAGTACTATTTATGTGAAACTATTCATAAACTGTAAACATTTGTCAGTAGGCAATTCGATAGAGACTTCCGGCTCCTCGGGCTGGTGCGAATATTTCAATGTCCGTATGTGCCAAACCGTTGGTTTGTGACACACCTTTACGCGTCCCTCGCACGCAGCGCTCGCTCGAAAACTATTGCCCAACCTAAAACCAATACACCTTGCGTTCATTATTCGATTGGTGGCGACATATTTCGAATTTGCGAACGTGACGGATCGGTTGTGAGGTTGGACTAGATTTTTACGAGCGAGCGGAGCGAGCGAGCAACGGTGACAATTTCCAAGCTATACATATACCTTATATTGCCTTGCATATATTTCGTGTTATTACCTAATTTTGTCAGCCATTTCTGACATCACATTGCACTTTACTGTGTGGAAATAGTACTATTTATGTGAAACTATTCATAAACTGTAAACATTTGTCAGTAGGCACTTCGATAAAGACTTCCGGCTCCTCGGGCTGGTGCGAATATTTCAATGTCCGTATGTGCCAAACCGTTGGTTTGTGACACACCTTTACGCGTCTCTTGCTCGCTGCGCTCGCTCGAAAGCTATAGCCTAACCTAAAACCATACATCTTGCGTTCAGTAATCGATATGGTGGCGGCATATTTCGAATTTGCGAACGTGTCGCATCGGTTGTGAGGTTGGACTAGATATTTACGAGCGTGCGGAGCGAGCGAGCAACGGTGACAATTTCCAAGCTATACATATACCTTATTTGGCATTGCATTTGTTTCGTGTTATTACCTAATTTTGTCAGCCATTTCTGACATCACATTGCACTTTACTGTGTGGAAATAGTACTATTTATGTGAAACTATTCATAAACTGTAAACATTTGTCAGTAGGCACTTCGATAAAGACTTCCGGCTCCTCGGGCTGGTGCGAATATTTCAATGTCCGTATGTGCCAAACCGTTGGTTTGTGACACACCTTTACACGTCTCTCGCTCGCTACGCTCGCTCGAAAGCTATAGCTTAACCTAAAACCAATCCATCTTGCGTTCAGTATTCGATATGGTGGTGACATATTTCGAATTTGCGAACGTGTCGCATCGGTTGTGAGGTTGGACTAGATTTTTACGAGCGAGCGGAGCGAGCGAGCATCGATCACAATTTCCAAGCTATACATATACCTTATATTGCCTTGCATATATTTCGTGTTATTACCTAATTTTGTCAGCCATTTCTGACATCACATTGCACTTTACTATGTGGAAATAGTACTATTTATATGAAACTATTCATAAACTGTAAACATTTGTCAGTAGGCAATTCGATAAAGACTTCCGGCTCCTCGGGCTGGTGCGAATATTTCAATGTCCGTATGTGCCAAACCGTTGGTTTGTGACACACCTTTACACGTCTCTCGCTCGCTACGCTCGCCCGAAAGCTATAGCTTAACCTGAAACCAATCCATCTTGCGTTCAGTATTCGATATGGTGGCGACTTATTTCAAATTTGCGAACGTGTCGCATCGGTTGTGAGGTTGGACTAGATTTTTACGAGCGAGCGGAGCGAGCGAGCAACGATCACAATTTCCAAGCTATACATATACCTTATATTGCCTTGCATATATTTCATGTTATTACCTAATTTTGTCAGCCATTTCTGACATCACATTGCACTGTAGTATGTGGAAATAGTACTATTTATGTGAAACTATTCATAATCTGTAAACATTTGTCAGTAGGCAATTCGATAAAGACTTCCGGCTCCTCGGGCTGGTGCGAATATTTCAATGTCCGTATGTGCCAAACCGTTGGTTTGTGACACACCTTTACGCGTCTCTTGCTCGCTGCGCTCGCTCGAAAGCTATAGCCTAACCTAAAACCATACATCTTGCGTTCAGTAATCGATATGGTGGCGACATATTTCGAATTTGCGAACGTGTCGCATCGGTTGTGAGGTTGGACTAGATATTTACGAGCGTGCGGAGCGAGCGAGCAACGGTGACAATTTCCAAGCTATACATATACCTTATTTGGCATTGCATTTGTTTCGTGTTATTACCTAATTTTGTCAGCCATTTCGGACATCACATTGCACTGTAGTATGTGGAAATAGTACTATTTATGTGAAACTATTCATAAACTGTAAACATTTGTCAGTAGGCCATAGGATACAGTCTTCTGGCTCCTCGGGCTGGTGCGAATATTTCAATGTCCGTATGTGCCAAACCGTTGGTTTGTGACACACCTTTACGCGTCCCTCGCTCGCTGCGCTCGCTCGAAAACTATTGCCCAACCTAAAACCAATCCATCTTGCGTTCATTATTCGATATGGTGACGACATATTTCGAATTTGCGAACGTGTCGCATCGGTTGTGAGGTTGGACTAGTTTTTTACGAGCGAGCGGAGCGAGCGAGAAACGGTGACAATTTCCAAGCTATACATATACCTTATATTGCATTGCATTTGTTTCGTGTTATTACCTAATTTTGTCAGCCATTTCGGACATCACATTGCACTGTAGTATGTGGAAATAGTACTATTTATGTGAAACTATTCACAAACTGTAAACATTTGTCAGTAGGCCATAGGATAAAGACTTCCGGCTGCTCGGGCTGGTGCGAATATTTCAATGTCCGTATGTGCCAAACTGTTGGTTTGTGACACACCTTTACGCGTCCCTCGCTCGCTGCGCTCGCTCGAAAACTATTGCCCAACATAAAACCATACATCTTGCGTTCAGTAATCGATATGGTGGCGACATATTTCGAATTTGCGAACGTGTCGCATCGGTTGTGAGGTTGGACTAGATTTTTACGAGCGAGCGGAGCGAGCGAGCAACGATCACAATTTCCAAGCTATACATATACCTTATATTGCCTTGCATATATTTCGTGTTATTACCTAATTTTGTCAGCCATTTCTGACATCACATTGCACTTTACTATGTGGAAATAGTACTATTTATGTGAAACTATTCATAAACTGTAAACATTTGTCAGTAGGCAATTCGATAAAGACTTCCGGCTCCTCGGGCTGGTGCGAATATTTCAATGTCCGTATGTGCCAAACGGTTGGTTTGTGACACACCTTTACACGTCTCTCGCTCGCTACGCTCGCTCGAAAGCTATAGCTTAACCTAAAACCAATCCATCTTGCGTTCAGTATTCGATATAGTGGTGACATATTTCGAATTTGCGAACGTGTCGCATCGGTTGTGAGGTTGGACTAGATTTTTACGAGCGAGCGGAGCGAGCGAGCAACGATCACAATTTCCAAGCTATACATATACCTTATATTGCCTTGCATATATTTCGTGTTATTACCTAATTTTGTCAGCCATTTCTGACATCACATTGCACTTTACTATGTGGAAATAGTACTATTTGTATGAAACTATTCATAAACTGTAAACATTTGTCAGTAGGCAATTCGATAAAGACTTCCGGCTCCTCGGGCTGGTGCGAATATTTCAATGTCCGTATGTGCCAAGCCGTTGGTTTGTGACACACCTTTACACGTCTCTCGCTCGCTACGCTCGCCCGAAAGCTATAGCTTAACCTGAAACCAATCCATCTTGCGTTCAGTATTCGATATGGTGCTGACATATTTCGAATTTGCGAACGTGTCGCATCGGTTGTGAGGTTGGACTAGATTTTTACGAGCGAGCGGAGCGAGCGAGCAACGGTGACAATTTCCAAGCTATACATATACCTTATATTGAATTGCATTTGTTTCGTGTTATTACCTAATTTTGTCAGCCATTTCGGACATCACATTGCACTGTAGTATGTGGAAATAGTACTATTTATGTGAAATTATTCATAAACTGTAAACATTTATCAGTAGACAATTCGATAAACACTTCCGGCTCCTCGTGCTGGTGGGAATATTTCAATGTCCCTATGTGCCAAACCGTTGGTTTGTGACACACCATTACACGGCTCTCGCTCGCTACGCTCGCTCGAAAGCTATAGCTTAACCTAAAACCAATCCATCTTGCGTTCAGTATTTGATATGGTGGTGACATATTTCGAATTTGCGAACGTGTCGCATCGGTTGTGACGTTGGACTAGATTTTTACGAGCGAGCGGAGCGAGCGAGCAACGATCACAATTTCCAAGCTATACATATACCTTATATTGCCTTGCATATATTTCGTGATATTACCTAATTTTGTCAGCCATTTCTGACATCACATTGCACTTTACTATGTGGAAATAGTACAATTTATGTGAAACTATTCATAAACTGTAAACATTTGCCAGTAGGCAATTCGATAAAGACATCCGGCTCCTCGGGCTGGTGCGAATATTTCAATGTCAGTATTTGCCAAACCGTTGGTTTGTGACACACCTTTACAGGTCTCTCGCCCGCTACGCTCGCTCGAAAGCTATAGCTTAACCTAAAACCAATCCATCTTGCGTTCAGTATTCGATATGGTGGTGACATATTTCGAATTTGCGAACGTGTCGCATCGGTTGTGAGGTTGGACTAGATTTTTACGAGCGAGCGGAGCGAGCGAGCAACGATCACAATTTCCAAGCTATACATATACCTTCTATTGCCTTGCATATATTTCGTGTTATTACCTAATTTTGTCAGCCATTTCTGACATCACATTGCACTTTACTATGTGGAAATAGTACTATTTATGTGAAACTATTCATAAACTGTAAACATTTGTCAGTAGGCAATTCGATAAAGACTTCGGGCTCCTCGGGCTGGTGCGAATATTTCAATGTCCGTATGTGCCAAACCGTTGGTTTGTGACACACCTTTACGCGTCTCTTGCTCGCTGCGCTCGCTCGAAAGCTATAGCCTAACCTAAAACCATACATCTTGCGTTCAGTAATCGATATGGTGGCGACATATTTCGAATTTGCGAACGTGTCGCATCGGTTGTGAGGTTGGACTAGATATTTACGAGCGTGCGGAGCGAGCGAGCAACGGTGACAATTTCCAAGCTATACATATACCTTATTTGGCATTGCATTTGTTTCGTGTTATTACCTAATTTTGTCAGCCATTTCGGACATCACATTGCACTGTAGTATGTGGAAATAGTACTATTTATGTGAAACTATTCATAAACTGTAAACATTTGTCAGTAGGCCATAGGATACAGTCTTCTGGCTCCTCGGGCTGGTGCGAATATTTCAATGTCCGTATGTGCCAAACCGTTGGTTTGTGACACACCTTTACGCGTCCCTCGCTCGCTGCGCTCGCTCGAAAACTATTGCCCAACCTAAAACCAATCCATCTTGCGTTCATTATTCGACATGGTGACGACATATTTCGAATTTGCGAACGTGTCGCATCGGTTGTGAGGTTGGACTAAATTTTTACGAGCGAGCGGAGCGAGCGAGCAACGGTGACAATTTCCAAGCTATACATATACCTTATATTGCATTGCATTTGTTTCGTGTTATTACCTAATTTTGTCAGCCATTTCTGACATCACATTGCACTTTACTATGTGGAAATAGTACTATTTATGTGAAACTATTCATAAACTGTAAACATTTGTCAGTAGGCAATTCGATAAAGACTTCCGGCTCCTCGGGCTGGTGCGATTATTTCAATGTCCGTATGTGCCAAACCGTTGGTTTGTGACACACCTTTACGCGTCCCTCGCTCGCTGCGCTCGCTCGAAAACTATTGCCCAACATAAAACCAATCCATCTTGCGTTCAGTATTCGATATAGTGGTGACATATTTCGAATTTGCGAACGTGTCGCATCGGTTGTGAGGTTGGACTAGATTTTTACGAGCGAGCGGAGCGAGCGAGCAACGATCACAATTTCCAAGCTATACATATACCTTATATTGCCTTGCATATATTTCGTGTTATTACCTAATTTTGTCAGCCATTTCTGACATCACATTGCACTTTACTATGTGGAAATAGTACTATTTATATGAAACTATTCATAAACTGTAAACATTTGTCAGTAGGCAATTCGATAAAGACTTCCGGCTCCTCGGGCTGGTGCGAATATTTCAATGTCCGTATGTGCCAAGCCGTTGGTTTGTGACACACCTTTACACGTCTCGCGCTCGCTACGCTCGCTCGAAAGCTATAGCTTAACCTAAAACCAATCCATCTTGCGTTCAGTATTCGATATAGTGGTGACATATTTCGAATTTGCGAACGTGTCGCATCGGTTGTGAGGTTGGACTAGATTTTTACGAGCGAGCGGAGCGAGCGAGCAACGATCACAATTTCCAAGCTATACATATACCTTATATTGCCTTGCATATATTTCGTGTTATTACCTAATTTTGTCAGCCATTTCTGACATCACATTGCACTTTACTATGTGGAAATAGTACTATTTATATGAAACTATTCATAAACTGTAAACATTTGTCAGTAGGCAATTCGATAAAGACTTCCGGCTCCTCGGGCTGGTGCGAATATTTCAATGTCCGTATGTGCCAAGCCGTTGGTTTGTGACACACCTTTACACGTCTCGCGCTCGCTACGCTCGCCCGAAAGCTATAGCTTAACCTGAAACCAATCCATCTTGCGTTCAGTATTCGATATGGTGCTGACATATTTCGAATTTGCGAACGTGTCGCATCGGTTGTGAGGTTGGACTAGATTTTTACGAGCGAGCGGAGCGAGCGAGCAACGGTGACAATTTCCAAGCTATACATATACCTTATATTGCATTGCATTTGTTTCGTGTTATTACCTAATTTTGTCAGCCATTTCGGACATCACATTGCACTGTAGTATGTGGAAATAGTACTATTTATGTGAAGTTATTCATAAACTGTAAACATTTATCAGTAGACAATTCGATAAACACTTCCGGCTCCTCGTGCTGGTGGGAATATTTCAATGTCCCTATGTGCCAAACCGTTGGTTTGTGACACACCATTACACGGCTCTCGCTCACTACGCTCGCTCGAAAGCTATAGCTTAACCTAAAACCAATCCATCTTGCGTTCAGTATTCGATATGGTGGTGACATATTTCGAATTTGCGAACGTGTCGCATCGGTTGTGAGGTTGGACTAGATTTTTACGAGCGAGCGGAGCGAGCGAGCAACGGTGACAATTTCCAAGCTATACATATACCTTATATTGAATTGCATTTGTTTCGTGTTATTACCTAATTTTGTCAGCCATTTCGGACATCACATTGCACTGTAGTATGTGGAAATAGTACTATTTATGTGAAACTATTCATAAACTGTAAACATTTATCAGTAGACAATTCGATCAACACTTCCGGCTCCTCGGGCTGGTGGGAATATTTCAATGTCCCTATGTGCCAAACCGTTGGTTTGTGACACACCATTACACGGCTCTCGCTCGCTACGCTCGCTCGAAAGCTATAGCTTAACCTAAAACCAATCCATCTTGCGTTCAGTATTTGATATGGTGGTGACATATTTCGAATTTGCGAACGTGTCGCATCGGTTGTGACGTTGGACTAGATTTTTACGAGCGAGCGGAGCGAGCGAGCAACGATCACAATTTCCAAGCTATACATATACCTTATATTGCCTTGCATATATTTCGTGATATTACCTAATTTTGTCAGCCATTTCTGACATCACATTGCACTTTACTATGTGGAAATAGTACAATTTATGTGAAACTATTCATAAACTGTAAACATTTGCCAGTAGGCAATTCGATAAAGACATCCGGCTCCTCGGGCTGGTGCGAATATTTCAATGTCAGTATTTGCCAAACCGTTGGTTTGTGACACACCTTTACAGGTCTCTCGCCCGCTACGCTCGCTCGAAAGCTATAGCTTAACCTAAAACCAATCCATCTTGCGTTCAGTATTCGATATGGTGGTGACATATTTCGAATATGCGAACGTGTCGCATCGGTTGTGAGGTTGGACTAGATTTTTACGAGCGAGCGGAGCGAGCGAGCAACGATCACAATTTCCAAGCTATACATATACCTTCTATTGCCTTGCATATATTTCGTGTTATTACCTAATTTTGTCAGCCATTTCTGACATCACATTGCACTTTACTATGTGGAAATAGTACTATTTATGTGAAACTATTCATAAACTGTAAACATTTGTCAGTAGGCAATTCGATAAAGACTTCGGGCTCCTCGGGCTGGTGCGAATATTTCAATGTCCGTATGTGCCAAACCGTTGGTTTGTGACACACCTTTACACGTCTCTCGCTCGCTACGCTCGCTCGAAAGCTATAGCTTAACCTAAAACCATACATCTTGCGTTCAGCAATCGATATGGTGGCGACATATTTCGAATTTGCGAACGTGTCGCATCGGTTGTGAGGTTGGACTAGATTTTTACGAGCGAGCGGAGCGAGCGAGCAACGGCGACAATTTCCAAGCTATACATATACCTTATATTGCATTGCATTTGTTTCGTGTTATTACCTAATTTTGTCAGCCATTTCGGACATCACATTGCACTGTAGTATGTGGAAATAGTACTATTTATGTGAAACTATTCATAAACTGTAAACATTTGTCAGTAGGCCATAGGATACAGTCTTCTGGCTCCTCGGGCTGGTGCGAATATTTCAATGTCCGTATGTGCCAAACCGTTGGTTTGTGACACACCTTTACGCGTCCCTCGCTCGCTGCGCTCGCTCGAAAACTATTGCCCAACCTAAAACCAATCCATCTTGCGTTCATTATTCGACATGGTGACGACATATTTCGAATTTGCGAACGTGTCGCATCGGTTGTGAGGTTGGACTAGTTTTTTACGAGCGAGCGGAGCGAGCGAGAAACGGTGACAATTTCCAAGCTATACATATACCTTATATTGCATTGCATTTGTTTCGTGTTATTACCTAATTTTGTCAGCCATTTCGGACATCACATTGCACTGTAGTATGTGGAAATAGTACTATTTATGTGAAACTATTCACAAACTGTAAACATTTGTCAGTAGGCCATAGGATAAAGACTTCCGGCTGCTCGGGCTGGTGCGATTATTTCAATGTCCGTATGTGCCAAACCGTTGGTTTGTGACACACCTTTACGCGTCCCTCGCTCGCTGCGCTCGCTCGAAAACTATTGCCCAACATAAAACCAATCCATCTTGCGTTCAGTATTCGATATGGTGGTGACATATTTCGAATTTGCGAACGTGTCGCATCGGTTGTGAGGTTGGACTAAATTTTTACGAGCGAGCGGAGCGAGCGAGCAACGATCACAATTTCCAAGCTATACATATACCTTATATTGCCTTGCATATATTTCGTGTTATTACCTAATTTTGTCAGCCATTTCTGACATCACATTGCACTTTACTATGTGGAAATAGTACTATTTATGTGAAACTATTCATAAACTGTAAACATTTGTCAGTAGGCAATTCGATAAAGACTTCCGGCTCCTCGGGCTGGTGCGAATATTTCAATGTCCGTATGTGCCAAACGGTTGGTTTGTGACACACCTTTACACGTCTCTCGCTCGCTACGCTCGCTCGAAAGCTATAGCTTAACCTAAAACCAATCCATCTTGCGTTCAGTATTCGATATAGTGGTGACATATTTCGAATTTGCGAACGTGTCGCATCGGTTGTGAGGTTGGACTAGATTTTTACGAGCGAGCGGAGCGAGCGAGCAACGATCACAATTTCCAAGCTATACATATACCTTATATTGCCTTGCATATATTTCGTGTTATTACCTAATTTTGTCAGCCATTTCTGACATCACATTGCACTTTACTATGTGGAAATAGTACTATTTATATGAAACTATTCATAAACTGTAAACATTTGTCAGTAGGCAATTCGATAAAGACTTCCGGCTCCTCGGGCTGGTGCGAATATTTCAATGTCCGTATGTGCCAAGCCGTTGGTTTGTGACACACCTTTACACGTCTCTCGCTCGCTACGCTCGCCCGAAAGCTATAGCTTAACCTGAAACCAATCCATCTTGCGTTCAGTATTCGATATGGTGCTGACATATTTCGAATTTGCGAACGTGTCGCATCGGTTGTGAGGTTGGACTAGATTTTTACGAGCGAGCGGAGCGAGCGAGCAACGGTGACAATTTCCAAGCTATACATATACCTTATATTGCATTGCATTTGTTTCGTGTTATTACCTAATTTTGTCAGCCATTTCGGACATCACATTGCACTGTAGTATGTGGAAATAGTACTATTTATGTGAAGTTATTCATAAACTGTAAACATTTATCAGTAGACAATTCGATAAACACTTCCGGCTCCTCGTGCTGGTGGGAATATTTCAATGTCCCTATGTGCCAAACCGTTGGTTTGTGACACACCATTACACGGCTCTCGCTCACTACGCTCGCTCGAAAGCTATAGCTTAACCTAAAACCAATCCATCTTGCGTTCAGTATTCGATATGGTGGTGACATATTTCGAATTTGCGAACGTGTCGCATCGGTTGTGAGGTTGGACTAGATTTTTACGAGCGAGCGGAGCGAGCGAGCAACGGTGACAATTTCCAAGCTATACATATACCTTATATTGAATTGCATTTGTTTCGTGTTATTACCTAATTTTGTCAGCCATTTCGGACATCACATTGCACTGTAGTATGTGGAAATAGTACTATTTATGTGAAACTATTCATAAACTGTAAACATTTATCAGTAGACAATTCGATCAACACTTCCGGCTCCTCGGGCTGGTGGGAATATTTCAATGTCCCTATGTGCCAAACCGTTGGTTTGTGACACACCATTACACGGCTCTCGCTCGCTACGCTCGCTCGAAAGCTATAGCTTAACCTAAAACCAATCCATCTTGCGTTCAGTATTTGATATGGTGGTGACATATTTCGAATTTGCGAACGTGTCGCATCGGTTGTGACGTTGGACTAGATTTTTACGAGCGAGCGGAGCGAGCGAGCAACGATCACAATTTCCAAGCTATACATATACCTTATATTGCCTTGCATATATTTCGTGATATTACCTAATTTTGTCAGCCATTTCTGACATCACATTGCACTTTACTATGTGGAAATAGTACAATTTATGTGAAACTATTCATAAACTGTAAACATTTGCCAGTAGGCAATTCGATAAAGACATCCGGCTCCTCGGGCTGGTGCGAATATTTCAATGTCAGTATTTGCCAAACCGTTGGTTTGTGACACACCTTTACAGGTCTCTCGCCCGCTACGCTCGCTCGAAAGCTATAGCTTAACCTAAAACCAATCCATCTTGCGTTCAGTATTCGATATGGTGGTGACATATTTCGAATATGCGAACGTGTCGCATCGGTTGTGAGGTTGGACTAGATTTTTACGAGCGAGCGGAGCGAGCGAGCAACGATCACAATTTCCAAGCTATACATATACCTTCTATTGCCTTGCATATATTTCGTGTTATTACCTAATTTTGTCAGCCATTTCTGACATCACATTGCACTTTACTATGTGGAAATAGTACTATTTATGTGAAACTATTCATAAACTGTAAACATTTGTCAGTAGGCAATTCGATAAAGACTTCGGGCTCCTCGGGCTGGTGCGAATATTTCAATGTCCGTATGTGCCAAACCGTTGGTTTGTGACACACCTTTACACGTCTCTCGCTCGCTACGCTCGCTCGAAAGCTATAGCTTAACCTAAAACCATACATCTTGCGTTCAGCAATCGATATGGTGGCGACATATTTCGAATTTGCGAACGTGTCGCATCGGTTGTGAGGTTGGACTAGATTTTTACGAGCGAGCGGAGCGAGCGAGCAACGGCGACAATTTCCAAGCTATACATATACCTTATATTGCATTGCATTTGTTTCGTGTTATTACCTAATTTTGTCAGCCATTTCGGACATCACATTGCACTGTAGTATGTGGAAATAGTACTATTTATGTGAAGCTATTCATAAACTGTAAACATTTGTCAGTAGGCCATAGGATAACGACTTCCGGCTCCTCGGGATGGTGCGAATATTTCAATGTCCGTATGTGCCAAACCGTTGGTTTGTGACACACCTTTACGCGTCCCTCGCTCGCTGCGCTCGCTCGAAAACTATTGCCCAACCTAAAACCAATCCATCTTGCGTTCATTATTCGATATGGTGGCGACTTATTTCAAATTTGCGAACGTGTCGCATCGGTTGTGAGGTCGGGCTAGATTTTTACGAGCGAGCGGAGCGAGCGAGCAACGATCACAATTTCCAAGCTATACATATACCTTATATTGCATTGCATTTGTTTCGTGTTATTACCTAATTTTGTCAGCCATTTCTGACATCACATTGCACTGTAGTATGTGGAAATAGTACTATTTATGTGAAACTATTCATAAACTGTAAACATTTGTCAGTAGGCAATTCGATAAAGACTTCCGGCTCCTCGGGCTGGTGCGAATATTTCAATGTCCGTATGTGCCAAACCGTTGGTTTGTGACACACCTTTACGCTTCTCTCGCTCGCTGCGCTCGCCCGAAAGCTATAGCCTAACCTAAAACCATACATCTTGCGTTCAGTAATCGATATGGTGGTGACATATTTCGAATTTGCGAACGTGTCGCTTCGGTTGTGAGGTTGGACTAGATTTTTACGAGCGAGCGGAGCGAGCGAGCAACGATTACAATTTCCAAGCTATACATATACCTTATATTGCCTTGCATATATTTCGTGATATTACCCAATTTTGTCAGCCATTTCTGACATCAAATTGCACTTTACTATGTGGAAATAGTACTATTTATGTGAAACTATTCATAAACTGTAAACATTTGTCAGTAGGCAATTCGATAAAGACTTCCGGCTCCTCGGGCTGGTGCGAATATTTCAATGTCCGTATGTGCCAAACCGTTGGTTTGTGACACACCTTTACACGTCTCTCGCTCGCTACGCTCGCTCGAAAGCTATAGCTTAACCTAAAACCAAGCCATCTTGTGTTCAGTATTCGATATGGTGGTGACATATTTCGAATTTGCGAACGTGTCGCATCGGTTGTGAGGTTGGACTAGATTTTTACGAGCGAGCGGAGCGAGCGAGCAACGATCACAATTTCCAAGTTATACATATACCTTATATTGCCTTGCATATATTTCGTGTTATTACCTAATTTTGTCAGCCATTTCTGACATCACATTGCACTTTACTATGTGAAAATAGTACTATTTATGTGAAACTATTCATAAACTGTAAACATTTGTCAGTAGGCAATTCGATAAAGACTTCCGGCTCCTCGGGCTGGTGCGAATATTTCAATGTCTGTATGTGCCAAACCGTTGGTTTGTGACACACCTTTACGCGTCTCTTGCTCGCTGCGCTCGCTCGAAAGCTATAGCCTAACCTAAAACCATACATCTTGCGTTCAGTAATCGATATGGTGGCGACATATTTCGAATTTTCGAACGTGTCGCATCGGTTGTGAGGTTGGACTAGTTTTTTACGAGCGAGCGGAGCGAGCGAGAAACGGTGACAATTTCCAAGCTATACATATACCTTGTATTGCATTGCATTTGTTTCGTGTTATTACCTAATTTTGTCAGCCATTTCGGACATCACATTGCACTGTAGTATGTGGAAATAGTACTATTTATGTGAAACTATTCACAAACTGTAAACATTTGTCAGTAGGCCATAGGATAAAGACTTCCGGCTGCTCGGGCTGGTGCGAATACTTCAATGTCCGTATGTGCCAAACCGTTGGTTTGTGACACACCTTTACGCGTCCCTCGCTCGCTGCGCTCGCTCGAAAACTATTGCCCAACATAAAACCATACATCTTGCGTTCAGTAATCGATATGGTGGCGACATATTTCGAATTTGCGAACGTGTCGCATCGGTTGTGAGGTTGGACTAGATTTTTACGAGCGAGCGGAGCGAGCGAGCAACGATCACAATTTCCAAGCTATACATATACCTTATATTGCATTGCATTTGTTTCGTGTTATCACCTAATTTTGTCAGCCATTTCGGACATCACATTGCACTGTAGTATGTGGAAATAGTACTATTTATGTGAAACTATTCATAAACTGTAAACATTTGTCAGTAGGCCATAGGATAACGACTTCCGGCTCCTCGAGCTGGTGCGAATATTTCAATGTCCGTATGTGCCAAACCGTTGGTTTGTGACACACCTTTACGCGTCCCTCGCTCGCTGCGCTCGCTCGAAAACTATTGCCCAACCTAAAACCAATCCATCTTGCGTTCATTATTCGATATGGTGGCGGCTTATTTCAAATTTGCGAACGTGTCGCATCGGTTGTAAGGTCGGACTAGATTTTTACGAGCGAGCGGAGCGAGCGAGCAACGGTGACAATTTCCAAGCTATACATATACCTTATATTGCATTGCATTTGTTTCGTGTTATTACCTAATTTTGGCAGCCATTTCGGACATCACATTGCACTGTAGTATGTGGAAATAGTACTATTTATGTGAAACTATTCATAAACTGTAAACATTTGTCAGTAGGCAATTCGATAAAGACTTCCGGCTCCTCGGGCTGGTGCGAATATTTCAATGTCCGTATGTGCCAAACGGTTGGTTTGTGACACACCTTTACAAGTCTCTCGCTCGCTACGCTCGCTCGAAAGCTATAGCTTAACCTAAAACCAATCCATCTTGCGTTCAGTATTCGATATGGTGGTGACATATTTCGAATTTGCGAACGTGTCGCATCGGTTGTGAGGTTGGACTAGATTTTTACGAGCGAGCGGAGCGAGCGAGCAACGATCACAATTTCCAAGCTATACATATACCTTCTATTGCCTTGCATATATTTCGTGTTATTACCTAATTTTGTCAGCCATTTCTGACATCACATTGCACTTTACTATGTGGAAAAAGTACTATTTATGTGAAACTATTCATAAACTGTAAACATTTGTCAGTAGGCAATTCGATAAAGACTTCGGGCTCCTCGGGCTGGTGCGAATATTTCAATGTCCGTATGTGCCAAACCGTTGGTTTGTGACACACCTTTACACGTCTCTCGCTCGCTACGCTCGCTCGAAAGCTATAGCTTAACCTAAAACCATACATCTTGCGTTCAGCAATCGATATGGTGGCGACATATTTCGAATTTGCGAACGTGTCGCATCGGTTGTGAGGTTGGACTAGATTTTTACGAGCGAGCGGAGCGAGCGAGCAACGGCGACAATTTCCAAGCTATACATATACCTTATATTGCATTGCATTTGTTTCGTGTTATTACCTAATTTTGTCAGCCATTTCGGACATCACATTGCACTGTAGTATGTGGAAATAGTACTATTTATGTGAAGCTATTCATAAACTGTAAACATTTGTCAGTAGGCCATAGGATAACGACTTCCGGCTCCTCGGGATGGTGCGAATATTTCAATGTCCGTATGTGCCAAACCGTTGGTTTGTGACACACCTTTACGCGTCCCTCGCTCGCTGCGCTCGCTCGAAAACTATTGCCCAACCTAAAACCAATCCATCTTGCGTTCATTATTCGATATGGTGGCGACTTATTTCAAATTTGCGAACGTGTCGCATCGGTTGTGAGGTCGGACTAGATTTTTACGAGCGAGCGGAGCGAGCGAGCAACGATCACAATTTCCAAGCTATACATATACCTTATATTGCATTGCATTTGTTTCGTGTTATTACCTAATTTTGTCAGCCATTTCTGACATCACATTGCACTGTAGTATGTGGAAATAGTACTATTTATGTGAAACTATTCATAAACTGTAAACATTTGTCAGTAGGCAATTCGATAAAGACTTCCGGCTCCTCGGGCTGGTGCGAATATTTCAATGTCCGTATGTGCCAAACCGTTGGTTTGTGACACACCTTTACGCTTCTCTCGCTCGCTGCGCTCGCCCGAAAGCTATAGCCTAACCTAAAACCATACATCTTGCGTTCAGTAATCGATATGGTGGTGACATATTTCGAATTTGCGAACGTGTCGCTTCGGTTGTGAGGTTGGACTAGATTTTTACGAGCGAGCGGAGCGAGCGAGCAACGATCACAATTTCCAAGTTATACATATACCTTATATTGCCTTGCATATATTTCGTGTTATTACCTAATTTTGTCAGCCATTTCTGACATCACATTGCACTTTACTATGTGAAAATAGTACTATTTATGTGAAACTATTCATAAACTGTAAACATTTGTCAGTAGGCAATTCGATAAAGACTTCCGGCTCCTCGGGCTGGTGCGAATATTTCAATGTCTGTATGTGCCAAACCGTTGGTTTGTGACACACCTTTACGCGTCTCTTGCTCGCTGCGCTCGCTCGAAAGCTATAGCCTAACCTAAAACCATACATCTTGCGTTCAGTAATCGATATGGTGGCGACATATTTCGAATTTTCGAACGTGTCGCATCGGTTGTGAGGTTGGACTAGTTTTTTACGAGCGAGCGGAGCGAGCGAGAAACGGTGACAATTTCCAAGCTATACATATACCTTGTATTGCATTGCATTTGTTTCGTGTTATTACCTAATTTTGTCAGCCATTTCGGACATCACATTGCACTGTAGTATGTGGAAATAGTACTATTTATGTGAAACTATTCACAAACTGTAAACATTTGTCAGTAGGCCATAGGATAAAGACTTCCGGCTGCTCGGGCTGGTGCGAATACTTCAATGTCCGTATGTGCCAAACCGTTGGTTTGTGACACACCTTTACGCGTCCCTCGCTCGCTGCGCTCGCTCGAAAACTATTGCCCAACATAAAACCATACATCTTGCGTTCAGTAATCGATATGGTGGCGACATATTTCGAATTTGCGAACGTGTCGCATCGGTTGTGAGGTTGGACTAGATTTTTACGAGCGAGCGGAGCGAGCGAGCAACGATCACAATTTCCAAGCTATACATATACCTTATATTGCCTTGCACATATTTCGTGTTATTACCTAATTTTGTCAGCCATTTCTGACATCACATTGCACTTTACTATGTGGAAATAGTACTATTTATGTGAAACTATTCATAAACTGTAAACATTTGTCAGTAGGCAATTCGATAAAGACTTCCGGCTCCTCGGGCTGGTGCGAATATTTCAATGTCCGTATGTGCCAAACCGTTGGTTTGTGACACACCTTTACACGTCTCTCGCTCGCTACGCTCGCTCGAAAGCTATAGCTTAACCTAAAACCAATTCATCTTGCGTTCAGTATTCGATATGGTGGTGACATATTGCGAATTTGCGAACGTGTCGCATCGGTTGTGAGGTTGGACTAGATTTTTACGAGCGAGCGGAGCGAGCGAGCGACGGTGACAATTTCCAAGCTATACATATACCTTATATTGCATTGCATTTGTTTCGTGTTATCACCTAATTTTGTCAGCCATTTCGGACATCACATTGCACTGTAGTATGTGGAAATAGTACTATTTTTGTGAAACTATTCATAAACTGTAAACATTTGTCAGTAGGCCATAGGATAACGACTTCCGGCTCCTCGAGCTGGTGCGAATATTTCAATGTCCGTATGTGCCAAACCGTTGGTTTGTGACACACCTTTACGCGTCCCTCGCTCGCTGCGCTCGCTCGAAAACTATTGCCCAACCTAAAACCAATCCATCTTGCGTTCATTATTCGATATGGTGGCGGCTTATTTCAAATTTGCGAACGTGTCGCATCGGTTGTGAGGTCGGACTAGATTTTTACGAGCGAGCGGAGCGAGCGAGCAACGGTGACAATTTCCAAGCTATACATATACCTTATATTGCATTGCATTTGTTTCGTGTTATTACCTAGTTTTGTCAGCCATTTCGGACATCACATTGCACTGTAGTATGTGGAAATAGTACTATTTATGTGAAGCTATTCATAAACTGTAAACATTTGTCAGTAGGCCATAGGATAACGACTTCCGGCTCCTCGGGATGGTGCGAATATTTCAATGTCCGTATGTGCCAAACCGTTGGTTTGTGACACACCTTTACGCGTCCCTCGCTCGCTGCGCTCGCTCGAAAACTATTGCCCAACCTAAAACCAATCCATCTTGCGTTCATTATTCGATATGGTGGCGACTTATTTCAAATTTGCGAACGTGTCGCATCGGTTGTGAGGTCGGACTAGATTTTTACGAGCGAGCGGAGCGAGCGAGCAACGATCACAATTTCCAAGCTATACATATACCTTATATTGCATTGCATTTGTTTCGTGTTATTACCTAATTTTGTCAGCCATTTCTGACATCACATTGCACTGTAGTATGTGGAAATAGTACTATTTATGTGAAACTATTCATAAACTGTAAACATTTGTCAGTAGGCAATTCGATAAAGACTTCCGGCTCCTCGGGCTGGTGCGAATATTTCAATGTCCGTATGTGCCAAACCGTTGGTTTGTGACACACCTTTACGCTTCTCTCGCTCGCTGCGCTCGCCCGAAAGCTATAGCCTAACCTAAAACCATACATCTTGCGTTCAGTAATCGATATGGTGGTGACATATTTCGAATTTGCGAACGTGTCGCTTCGGTTGTGAGGTTGGACTAGATTTTTACGAGCGAGCGGAGCGAGCGAGCAACGATTACAATTTCCAAGCTATACATATACCTTATATTGCCTTGCATATATTTCGTGATATTACCTAATTTTGTCAGCCATTTCTGACATCAAATTGCACTTTACTATGTGGAAATAGTACTATTTATGTGAAACTATTCATAAACTGTAAACATTTGCCAGTAGGCAATTCGATAAAGACATCCGGCTCCTCGGGCTGGTGCGAATATTTCAATGTCAGTATTTGCCAAACCGTTGGTTTGTGACACACCTTTACAGGTCTCTCGCTCGCTACGCTCGCTCGAAAGCTATAGCTTAACCTAAAACCAATCCATCTTGCGTTCAGTATTCGATATGGTGGTGACATATTTCGAATTTGCGAACGTGTCGCATCGGTTGTGAGGTTGGACTAGATTTTTACGAGCGAGCGGAGCGAGCGAGCAACGATCACAATTTCCAAGCTATACATATACCTTCTATTGCCTTGCATATATTTCGTGTTATTACCTAATTTTGTCAGCCATTTCTGACATCACATTGCACTTTACTATGTGGAAATAGTACTATTTATGTGAAACTATTCATAAACTGTAAACATTTGTCAGTAGGCAATTCGATGAAGACTTCGGGCTCCTCGGGCTGGTGCGAATATTTCAATGTCCGTATGTGCCAAACCGTTGGTTTGTGACACACCTTTACACGTCTCTCGCTCGCTACGCTCGCTCGAAAGCTATAGCTTAACCTAAAACCATACATCTTGCGTTCAGCAATCGATATGGTGGCGACATATTTCGAATTTGCGAACGTGTCGCATCGGTTGTGAGGTTGGACTAGATTTTTACGAGCGAGCGGAGCGAGCGAGCAACGGTGACAATTTCCAAGCTATACATATACCTTATATTGCATTGCATTTGTTTCGTGTTATTACCTAATTTTGTCAGCCATTTCGGACATCACATTGCACTGTAGTATGTGGAAATAGTACTATTTATGTGAAGCTATTCATAAACTGTAAACATTTGTCAGTAGGCCATAGGATAACGACTTCCGGCTCCTCGGGATGGTGCGAATATTTCAATGTCCGTATGTGCCAAACCGTTGGTTTGTGACACACCTTTACGCGTCCCTCGCTCGCTGCGCTCGCTCGAAAACTATTGCCCAACCTAAAACCAATCCATCTTGCGTTCATTATTCGATATGGTGGCGACTTATTTCAAATTTGCGAACGTGTCGCATCGGTTGTGAGGTCGGACTAGATTTTTACGAGCGAGCGGAGCGAGCGAGCAACGATCACAATTTCCAAGCTATACATATACCTTATATTGCATTGCATTTGTTTCGTGTTATTACCTAATTTTGTCAGCCATTTCTGACATCACATTGCACTGTAGTATGTGGAAATAGTACTATTTATGTGAAACTATTCATAAACTGTAAACATTTGTCAGTAGGCAATTCGATAAAGACTTCCGGCTCCTCGGGCTGGTGCGAATATTTCAATGTCCGTATGTGCCAAACCGTTGGTTTGTGACACACCTTTACGCTTCTCTCGCTCGCTGCGCTCGCCCGAAAGCTATAGCCTAACCTAAAACCATACATCTTGCGTTCAGTAATCGATATGGTGGTGACATATTTCGAATTTGCGAACGTGTCGCTTCGGTTGTGAGGTTGGACTAGATTTTTACGAGCGAGCGGAGCGAGCGAGCAACGATTACAATTTCCAAGCTATACATATACCTTATATTGCCTTGCATATATTTCGTGATATTACCTAATTTTGTCAGCCATTTCTGACATCAAATTGCACTTTACTATGTGGAAATAGTACTATTTATGTGAAACTATTCATAAACTGTAAACATTTGTCAGTAGGCAATTCGATAAAGACTTCCGGCTCCTCGGGCTGGTGGGAATATTTCAATGTCCCTATGTGCCAAACCGTTGGTTTGTGACACACCATTACACGGCTCTCGCTCGCTACGCTCGCTCGAAAGCTATAGCTTAACCTAAAACCAATCCATCTTGCGTTCAGTATTTGATATGGTGGTGACATATTTCGAATTTGCGAACGTGTCGCATCGGTTGTGACGTTGAACTAGATTTTTACGAGCGAGCGGAGCGAGCGAGCAACGATCACAATTTCCAAGCTATACATATACCTTATATTGCCTTGCATATATTTCGTGATATTACCTAATTTTGTCAGCCATTTCTGACATCACATTGCACTTTACTATGTGGAAATAGTACAATTTATGTGAAACTATTCATAAACTGTAAACATTTGCCAGTAGGCAATTCGATAAAGACATCCGGCTCCTCGGGCTGGTGCGAATATTTCAATGTCAGTATTTGCCAAACCGTTGGTTTGTGACACACCTTTACAGGTCTCTCGCTCGCTACGCTCGCTCGAAAGCTATAGCTTAACCTAAAACCAATCCATCTTGCGTTCAGTATTCGATATGGTGGTGACATATTTCGAATTTGCGAACGTGTCGCATCGGTTGTGATGTTGGACTAGATTTTTACGAGCGAGCGGAGCGAGCGAGCAACGATCACAATTTCCAAGCTATACATATACCTTCTATTGCCTTGCATATATTTCGTGTTATTACCTAATTTTGTCAGCCATTTCTGACATCACATTGCACTTTACTATGTGGAAATAGTACTATTTATGTGAAACTATTCATAAACTGTAAACATTTGTCAGTAGGCAATTCGATAAAGACTTCGGGCTCCTCGGGCTGGTGCGAATATTTCAATGTCCGTATGTGCCAAACCGTTGGTTTGTGACACACCTTTACACGTCTCTCGCTCGCTACGCTCGCTCGAAAGCTATAGCTTAACCTAAAACCATACATCTTGCGTTCAGCAATCGATATGGTGGCGACATATTTCGAATTTGCGAACGTGTCGCATCGGTTGTGAGGTTGGACTAGATTTTTACGAGCGAGCGGAGCGAGCGAGCAACGGTGACAATTTCCAAGCTATACATATACCTTATATTGCATTGCATTTGTTTCGTGTTATTACCTAATTTTGTCAGCCATTTCGGACATCACATTGCACTGTAGTATGTGGAAATAGTACTATTTATGTGAAGCTATTCATAAACTGTAAACATTTGTCAGTAGGCCATAGGATAACGACTTCCGGCTCCTCGGGATGGTGCGAATATTTCAATGTCCGTATGTGCCAAACCGTTGATTTGTGACACACCTTTACGCGTCCCTCGCTCGCTGCGCTCGCTCGAAAACTATTGCCCAACCTAAAACCAATCCATCTTGCGTTCATAATTCGATATGGTGGCGACTTATTTCAAATTTGCGAACGTGTCGCATCGGTTGTGAGGTCGGACTAGATTTTTACGAGCGAGCGGAGCGAGCGAGCAACGATCACAATTTCCAAGCTATACATATACCTTATATTGCATTGCATTTGTTTCGTGTTATTACCTAATTTTGTCAGCCATTTCTGACATCACATTGCACTGTAGTATGTGGAAATAGTACTATTTATGTGAAACTATTCATAAACTGTAAACATTTGTCAGTAGGCAATTCGATAAAGACTTCCGGCTCCTCGGGCTGGTGCGAATATTTCAATGTCCGTATGTGCCAAACCGTTGGTTTGTGACACACCTTTACGCTTCTCTCGCTCGCTGCGCTCGCCCGAAAGCTATAGCCTAACCTAAAACCATACATCTTGCGTTCAGTAATCGATATGGTGGTGACATATTTCGAATTTGCGAACGTGTCGCTTCGGTTGTGAGGTTGGACTAGATTTTTACGAGCGAGCGGAGCGAGCGAGCAACGATTACAATTTCCAAGCTATACATATACCTTATATTGCCTTGCATATATTTCGTGATATTACCTAATTTTGTCAGCCATTTCTGACATCAAATTGCACTTTACTATGTGGAAATAGTACTATTTATGTGAAACTATTCATAAACTGTAAACATTTGCCAGTAGGCAATTCGATAAAGACATCCCGCTCCTCGGGCTGGTGCGAATATTTCAATGTCAGTATTTGCCAAACCGTTGGTTTGTGACACACCCTTACAGGTCTCTCGCTCGCTACGCTCGCTCGAAAGCTATAGCTTAACCTAAAACCAATCCATCTTGCGTTCAGTATTCGATATGGTGGTGACATATTTCGAATTTGCGAACGTGTCGCATCGGTTGTGAGGTTGGACTAGATTTTTACGAGCGAGCGGAGCGAGCGAGCAACGATCAGAATTTCCAAGCTATACATATACCTTCTATTGCCTTGCATATATTTCGTGTTATTACCTAATTTTGTCAGCCATTTCTGACATCACATTGCACTTTACTATGTGGAAATAGTACTATTTATGTGAAACTATTCATAAACTGTAAACATTTGTCAGTAGGCAATTCGATAAAGACTTCGGGCTCCTCGGGCTGGTGCGAATATTTCAATGTCCGTATGTGCCAAACCGTTGGTTTGTGACACACCTTTACACGTCTCTCGCTCGCTACGCTCGCTCGAAAGCTATAGCTTAACCTAAAACCATACATCTTGCGTTCAGCAATCGATATGGTGGCGACATATTTCGAATTTGCGAACGTGTCGCATCGGTTGTGAGGTTGGACTAGATATTTACGAGCGAGCGGAGCGAGCGAGCAACGATCACAATTTCCAAGCTATACATATACCTTATATTGCCTTGCATATATTTCGTGATATTACCTAATTTTGTCAGCCATTTCTGACATCACATTGCACTTTACTATGTGGAAATAGTACAATTTATGTGAAACTATTCATAAACTGTAAACATTTGCCAGTAGGCAATTCGATAAAGACATCCGGCTCCTCGGGCTGGTCCGAATATTTCAATGTCAGTATTTGCCAAACCGTTGGTTTGTGACACACCTTTACAGGTCTCTCGCTCGCTACGCTCGCTCGAAAGCTATAGCTTAACCTAAAACCAATCCATCTTGCGTTCAGTATTCGATATGGTGGTGACATATTTCGAATTTGCGAACGTGTCGCATCGGTTGTGAGGTTGGACTAGATTTTTACGAGCGAGCGGAGCGAGCGAGCAACGATCACAATTTCCAAGCTATACATATACCTTCTATTGCCTTGCATATATTTCGTGTTATTACCTAATTTTGTCAGCCATTTCTGACATCACATTGCACTTTACTATGTGGAAATAGTACTATTTATGTGAAACTATTCATAAACTGTAAACATTTGTCAGTGGGCAATTCGATAAAGACTTCGGGCTCCTCGGGCTGGTGCGAATATTTCAATGTCCGTATGTGCCAAACCGTTGGTTTGTGACACACCTTTACACGTCTCTCGCTCGCTACGCTCGCTCGAAAGCTATAGCTTAACCTAAAACCATACATCTTGCGTTCAGCAATCGATATGGTGGCGACATATTTCGAATTTGCGAACGTGTCGCATCGGTTGTGAGGTTGGACTAGATTTTTACGAGCGAGCGGAGCGAGCGAGCAACGGTGACAATTTCCAAGCTATACATATACCTTATATTGCATTGCATTTGTTTCGTGTTATTACCTAATTTTGTCAGCCATTTCGGACATCACATTGCGCTGTAGTATGTGGAAATAGTACTATTTATGTGAAGCTATTCATAAACTGTAAACATTTGTCAGTAGGCCATAGGATAACGACTTCCGGCTCCTCGGGATGGTGCGAATATTTCAATGTCCGTATGTGCCAAACCGTTGGTTTGTGACACACCTTTACGCGTCCCTCGCTCGCTGCGCTCGCTCGAAAACTATTGCCCAACCTAAAACCAATCCATCTTGCGTTCATTATTCGATATGGTGGCGACTTATTTCAAATTTGCGAACGTGTCGCATCGGTTGTGAGGTCGGACTAGATTTTTACGAGCGAGCGGAGCGAGCGAGCAACGATCACAATTTCCAAGCTATACATATACCTTATATTGCATTGCATTTGTTTCGTGTTATTACCTAATTTTGTCAGCCATTTCTGACATCACATTGCACTGTAGTATGTGGAAATAGTACTATTTATGTGAAACTATTCATAAACTGTAAACATTTGTCAGTAGGCAATTCGATAAAGACTTCCGGCTCCTCGGGCTGGTGCGAATATTTCAATGTCCGTATGTGCCAAACCGTTGGTTTGTGACACACCTTTACGCTTCTCTCGCTCGCTGCGCTCGCCCGAAAGCTATAGCCTAACCTAAAACCATACATCTTGCGTTCAGTAATCGATATGGTGGTGACATATTTCGAATTTGCGAACGTGTCGCTTCGGTTGTGAGGTTGGACTAGATTTTTACGAGCGAGCGGAGCGAGCGAGCAACGATTACAATTTCCAAGCTATACATATACCTTATATTGCCTTGCATATATTTCGTGATATTACCTAATTTTGTCAGCCATTTCTGACATCAAATTGCACTTTACTATGTGGAAATAGTACTATTTATGTGAAACTATTCATAAACTGTAAACATTTGTCAGTAGGCAATTCGATAAAGACTTCCGGCTCCTCGGGCTGGTGCGAATATTTCAATGTCCGTATGTGCCAAACCGTTGGTTTGTGACACACCTTTACACGTCTCTCGCTCGCTACGCTCGCTCGAAAGCTATAGCTTAACCTAAAACCAAGCAATCTTGTGTTCAGTATTCGATATGGTGGTGACATATTTCGAATTTGCGAACGTGTCGCATCGGTTGTGAGGTTGGACTAGATTTTTACGAGCGAGCGGAGCGAGCGAGCAACGATCACAATTTCCAAGCTATACATATACCTTCTATTGCCTTGCATATATTTCGTGTTATTACCTAATTTTGTCAGCCATTTCTGACATCACATTGCACTTTACTATGTGGAAATAGTACTATTTATGTGAAACTATTCATAATCTGTAAACATTTGTCAGTAGGCAATTCGATAAAGACTTCGGGCTCCTCGGGCTGGTGCGAATATTTCAATGTCCGTATGTGCCAAACCGTTGGTTTGTGACACACCTTTACACGTCTCTCGCTCGCTACGCTCGCTCGAAAGCTATAGCTTAACCTAAAACCATACATCTTGCGTTCAGCAATCGATATGGTGGCGACATATTTCGAATTTGCGAACGTGTCGCATCGGTTGTGAGGTTGGACTAGATTTTTACGAGCGAGCGGAGCGAGCGAGCAACGGTGACAATTTCCAAGCTATACATATACCTTATATTGCATTGCATTTGTTTCGTGTTATTACCTAATTTTGTCAGCCATTTCGGACATCACATTGCACTGTAGTATGTGGAAATAGTACTATTTATGTGAAGCTATTCATAAACTGTAAACATTTGTCAGTAGGCCATAGGATAACGACTTCCGGCTCCTCGGGATGGTGCGAATATTTCAATGTCCGTATGTGCCAAACCGTTGGTTTGTGACACACCTTTACGCGTCCCTCGCTCGCTGCGCTCGCTCGAAAACTATTGCCCAACCTAAAACCAATCCATCTTGCGTTCATTATTCGATATGGTGGCGACTTATTTCAAATTTGCGAACGTGTCGCATCGGTTGTGAGGTCGGACTAGATTTTTACGAGCGAGCGGAGCGAGCGAGCAACGATCACAATTTCCAAGCTATACATATACCTTATATTGCATTGCATTTGTTTCGTGTTATTACCTAATTTTGTCAGCCATTTCTGACATCACATTGCACTGTAGTATGTGGAAATAGTACTATTTATGTGAAACTATTCATAAACTGTAAACATTTGTCAGTAGGCAATTCGATAAAGACTTCCGGCTCCTCGGGCTGGTGCGAATATTTCAATGTCCGTATGTGCCAAACCGTTGGTTTGTGACACACCTTTACGCTTCTCTCGCTCGCTGCGCTCGCCCGAAAGCTATAGCCTAACCTAAAACCATACATCTTGCGTTCAGTAATCGATATGGTGGTGACATATTTCGAATTTGCGAACGTGTCGCTTCGGTTGTGAGGTTGGACTAGATTTTTACGAGCGAGCGGAGCGAGCGAGCAACGATTACAATTTCCAAGCTATACATATACCTTATATTGCCTTGCATATATTTCGTGATATTACCCAATTTTGTCAGCCATTTGTGACATCAAATTGCACTTTACAATGTGGAAATAGTACTATTTATGTGAAACTATTCATAAACTGTAAACATTTGTCAGTAGGCAATTCGATAAAGACTTCCGGCTCCTCGGGCTGGTGCGAATATTTCAATGTCCGTATGTGCCAAACCGTTGGTTTGTGACACACCTTTACACGTCTCTCGCTCGCTACGCTCGCTCGAAAGCTATAGCTTAACCTAAAACCAAGCCATCTTGTGTTCAGTATTCGATATGGTGGTGACATATTTCGAATTTGCGAACGTGTCGCATCGGTTGTGAGGTTGGACTAGATTTTTACGAGCGAGCGGAGCGTGCGAGCAACGATCACAATTTCCAAGTTATACATATACCTTATATTGCCTTGCATATATTTCGTGTTATTACCTAATTTTGTCAGCCATTTCTGACATCACATTGCACTTTACTATGTGGAAATAGTACTATTTATGTGAAACTATTCATAAACTGTAAACATTTGTCAGTAGGCAATTCGATAAAGACTTCCGGCTCCTCGGGCTGGTGCGAATATTTCAATGTCTGTATGTGCCAAACCGTTGGTTTGTGACACACCTTTACGCGTCCCTCGCTCGCTGCACTCGCTCGAAAACTATTGCCCAACCTAAAACCAATACATCTTGCGTTCATTATTCGATATGGTGGCGACATATTTCAAATTTTCGAACGTGTCGGATCGGTTGTGAGGTTGGACTAGATTTTTACGAGCGAGCGGAGCGAGCGAGCAACGGTGACAATTTCCAAGCTATACATATACCTTATATTGCATTGCATTTGTTTCGTGTTATTACCTAATTTTGTCAGCCATTTCGGACATCACATTGCACTGTAGTATGTGGAAATAGTACTATTTATGTGAAACTATTCACAAACTGTAAACATTTGTCAGTAGGCCATAGGATAAAGACTTCCGGCTGCTCGGGCTGGTGCGAATACTTCAATGTCCGTATGTGCCAAACCGTTGGTTTGTGACACACCTTTACGCGTCCCTCGCTCGCTGCGCTCGCTCGAAAACTATTGCCCAACATAAAACCATACATCTTGCGTTCAGTAATCGATATGGTGGCGACATATTTCGAATCTGCGAACGTGTCGCATCGGTTGTGAGGTTGGACTAGATTTTTACGAGCGAGCGGAGCGAGCGAGCAACGATCACAATTTCCAAGCTATACATATACCTTATATTGCCTTGCACATATTTCGTGTTATTACCTAATTTTGTCAGTCATTTCTGACATCACATTGCACTTTACTATGTGGAAATAGTACTATTTATGTGAAACTATTCATAAACTGTAAACATTTGTCAGTAGGCAATTCGATAAAGACTTCCGGCTCCTCGGGCTGGTGCGAATATTTCAATGTCCGTATGTGCCAAACCGTTGGTTTGTGACACACCTTTACACGTCTCTCGCTCGCTACGCTCGCTCGAAAACTATTGCCCAACATAAAACCATACATCTTGCGTTCAGTAATCGATATGGTGGCGACATATTTCAAATTTGCGAACGTGTCGCATCGGTTGTGAGGTCGGACTAGATTTTTACGAGCGAGCGGAGCGAGCGAGCAACGGTGACAATTTCCAAGCTATACATATACCTTATATTGCATTGCATTTGTTTCGTGTTATTACCTAATTTTGTCTGCCATTTCGGACATCACATTGCACTGTAGTATGTGGAAATAGTACTATTTATGTGAAACTATTCATAAACTGTAAACATTTGTCAGTAGGCAATTCGATAAAGACTTCCGGCTCCTCGGGCTGGTGCGAATATTTCAATGTCCGTATGTGCCAAACCGTTTGTTTGTGACACACCTTTACGCGTTTCTCGCTCGCTGCGCTCGCTCGAAAGCTAAAGCCTAACCTAAAAACATACATCTTGCGTTCATTATTCGATATGGTGGCGACATATATCGAATTTGCGAACGTGTCGGATCGGTTGTGAGGTTGGACTAGATTTTTGCGAGCGAGCGGAGCGAGCGAATAACGGTCATCATTTCCAAGCTATACATATACCTTATATTGCATTGCATTTGTTTCGTGTTATTACCTAATTTTGTCAGCCATTTCTGACATCACATTGCACTTTACTATGTGGAAATAGTACTATTTATGTGAAACTATTCATAAACTGTAAATATTTGTCAGTAGGCAATTCGATAAAGACTTCCGGCTCCTCGGGCTGGTGTGAATATTTCAACGTCCGTATTTGCCAAACCGTTGGTTTGTGACACACCTTTACGCGTCCCTCGCTCGCTGCACTCGCTCGAAAACTATTGCCCAACCTAAAACCAATACATCTTGCGTTCATTATTCGATATGGTGGCGACATATTTCAAATTTTCGAACGTGTCGGATCGGTTGTGAGGTTGGACTAGATTTTTACGAGCGAGCGGAGCGAGCGAGCAACGGTGACAATTTCCAAGCTATACATATACCTTATATTACCTTGCATTTGTTTCGTGTTATTACCTAATTTCGTCAGCCATTTCGGACATCACATTGCACTGTAGTATGTGGAAATAGTACCATTTATGTGAAACTATTCATAAACTGTAAACATTTGTCAGTAGGCAATAGGATAAAGACTTCCGGCTGCTCGGGCTGATGCGAATATTACAATGTCCGTATGTGCCAAACCGTTGGTTTGTGACACACCTTTACGCGTCCCTCGCTCGCTGCGCTCGCTCGAAAACTATTGCCCAACCTAAAACCAATACATCTTGCGTTCATTATTCGATATGGTGGCGCCATATTTCGAATTTGCGAACGTGTCGCATCGGTTATGAGGTTGGACTAGATTTTAACGAGCGAGCGGAGCGAGCGAGCAACGGTGACAATTTCCAAGCTATACATATAAGTTATATTGCCTTGCATTTGTTTCGTGTTATTACCTAATTTCGTCAGCCATTTCGGACATCACATTGCACTGTAGTATGTGGAAATAGTACCATTTATGTGAAACTATTGATAAACTGCAAACATTTGTCAGTAGGCAATAGGATAGAGACTTCCGGCTGCTCGGGCTGGTGCGAATATTTCAATGTCCGTATGTGCCAAACCGTTGGTTTGTGACACACCTTTACGTGTCCCTCGCTCGCTGCGCTCGCTCGAAAACTATTGCCCAACCTAAAACTAATACATCTTGCGTTCATTATTCGATATGGTGGCGACATATTTCGAATTTGCGAACGTGACGGATCGGATGTGAGGTTGGACTAGATTTTTACGAGCGAGCGAGCAACGGTGACAATTTCCAAGCTATACATATACCTTATACTGCCTTGCATATATTTCGTGTTATTACCTAGTTTTGTCAGCCATTTCTGACATCACATTGCACTTTACTATGTGGAAATAGTACTATTTATGTGAAACTATTCATAAACTGTAAACATTTGTCAGTAGGCAATTCGATAAAGACTTCCGGCTCCTCGGGCTGGAGCGAATATTTTAATGTCCGTATGTGCCAAACCGTTGGTTTGTTACACACTTTTACGCGTCCCTCGCTCGCTGCGCTCGCTCGAAAACTATTGCCCAACCTAAAACCAATACATCTTGCGTTCATTATTCGATATGGTGGCGACATATTTCGAATTTGCGAACGTGACGGATCGGTTGTGAGGTTGGACTAGATTTTTACGAGCGAGCGGAGCGAGCGAGCAACGGTGACAATTTCCAAGCTAAACGTATACCTGATATTGCCTTGGATTTGTTTCGTGTTATTACCTAATTTCGTCAGCCATTTCGGACATCACATTGCACTGTAGTATGTGGAAATAGTACTATTTATGTGAAACTATTCATAAACTGTAAACATTTGTCAGTAGGCAATAGGATAAAGTCTTCCGGCTCCTCGGGCTGGTGCGAATATTTCAATGTCCGTATGTGCCAAACCGTTGGTTTGTGACACACCTTTACACGTCTCTCGCTCGCTACGCTCGCTCGAAAGCTATAGCTTAACCTAAAACCATACATCTTGCGTTCAGCAATCGATATGGTGGCGACATATTTCGAATTTGCGAACGTGTCGCATCGGTTGTGAGGTTGGACTAGATTTTTACGAGCGAGCGGAGCGAGCGAGCAACGGTGACAATTTCCAAGCTATACATATACCTTATATTGCATTGCATTTGTTTCGTGTTATTACCTAATTTTGTCAGCCATTTCGGACATCACATTGCACTGTAGTATGTGGAAATAGTACTATTTATGTGAAGCTATTCATAAACTGTAAACATTTGTCAGTAGGCCATAGGATAACGACTTCCGGCTCCTCGGGATGGTGCGAATATTTCAATGTCCGTATGTGCCAAACCGTTGGTTTGTGACACACCTTTACGCGTCCCTCGCTCGCTGCGCTCGCTCGAAAACTATTGCCCAACCTAAAACCAATCCATCTTGCGTTCATTATTCGATATGGTGGCGACTTATTTCAAATTTGCGAACGTGTCGCATCGGTTGTGAGGTCGGACTAGATTTTTACGAGCGAGCGGAGCGAGCGAGCAACGATCACAATTTCCAAGCTATACATATACCTTATATTGCATTGCATTTGTTTCGTGTTATTACCTAATTTTGTCAGCCATTTCTGACATCACATTGCACTGTAGTATGTGGAAATAGTACTATTTATGTGAAACTATTCATAAACTGTAAACATTTGTCAGTAGGCAATTCGATAAAGACTTCCGGCTCCTCGGGCTGGTGCGAATATTTCAATGTCCGTATGTGCCAAACCGTTGGTTTGTGACACACCTTTACGCTTCTCTCGCTCGCTGCGCTCGCCCGAAAGCTATAGCCTAACCTAAAACCATACATCTTGCGTTCAGTAATCGATATGGTGGTGACATATTTCGAATTTGCGAACGTGTCGCTTCGGTTGTGAGGTTGGACTAGATTTTTACGAGCGAGCGGAGCGAGCGAGCAACGATTACAATTTCCAAGCTATACATATACCTTATATTGCCTTGCATATATTTCGTGATATTACCCAATTTTGTCAGCCATTTGTGACATCAAATTGCACTTTACAATGTGGAAATAGTACTATTTATGTGAAACTATTCATAAACTGTAAACATTTGTCAGTAGGCAATTCGATAAAGACTTCCGGCTCCTCGGGCTGGTGCGAATATTTCAATGTCCGTATGTGCCAAACCGTTGGTTTGTGACACACCTTTACACGTCTCTCGCTCGCTACGCTCGCTCGAAAGCTATAGCTTAACCTAAAACCAAGCCATCTTGTGTTCAGTATTCGATATGGTGGTGACATATTTCGAATTTGCGAACGTGTCGCATCGGTTGTGAGGTTGGACTAGATTTTTACGAGCGAGCGGAGCGTGCGAGCAACGATCACAATTTCCAAGTTATACATATACCTTATATTGCCTTGCATATATTTCGTGTTATTACCTAATTTTGTCAGCCATTTCTGACATCACATTGCACTTTACTATGTGGAAATAGTACTATTTATGTGAAACTATTCATAAACTGTAAACATTTGTCAGTAGGCAATTCGATAAAGACTTCCGGCTCCTCGGGCTGGTGCGAATATTTCAATGTCTGTATGTGCCAAACCGTTGGTTTGTGACACACCTTTACGCGTCCCTCGCTCGCTGCACTCGCTCGAAAACTATTGCCCAACCTAAAACCAATACATCTTGCGTTCATTATTCGATATGGTGGCGACATATTTCAAATTTTCGAACGTGTCGGATCGGTTGTGAGGTTGGACTAGATTTTTACGAGCGAGCGGAGCGAGCGAGCAACGGTGACAATTTCCAAGCTATACATATACCTTATATTGCATTGCATTTGTTTCGTGTTATTACCTAATTTTGTCAGCCATTTCGGACATCACATTGCACTGTAGTATGTGGAAATAGTACTATTTATGTGAAACTATTCACAAACTGTAAACATTTGTCAGTAGGCCATAGGATAAAGACTTCCGGCTGCTCGGGCTGGTGCGAATACTTCAATGTCCGTATGTGCCAAACCGTTGGTTTGTGACACACCTTTACGCGTCCCTCGCTCGCTGCGCTCGCTCGAAAACTATTGCCCAACATAAAACCATACATCTTGCGTTCAGTAATCGATATGGTGGCGACATATTTCGAATCTGCGAACGTGTCGCATCGGTTGTGAGGTTGGACTAGATTTTTACGAGCGAGCGGAGCGAGCGAGCAACGATCACAATTTCCAAGCTATACATATACCTTATATTGCCTTGCACATATTTCGTGTTATTACCTAATTTTGTCAGTCATTTCTGACATCACATTGCACTTTACTATGTGGAAATAGTACTATTTATGTGAAACTATTCATAAACTGTAAACATTTGTCAGTAGGCAATTCGATAAAGACTTCCGGCTCCTCGGGCTGGTGCGAATATTTCAATGTCCGTATGTGCCAAACCGTTGGTTTGTGACACACCTTTACACGTCTCTCGCTCGCTACGCTCGCTCGAAAACTATTGCCCAACATAAAACCATACATCTTGCGTTCAGTAATCGATATGGTGGCGACATATTTCAAATTTGCGAACGTGTCGCATCGGTTGTGAGGTCGGACTAGATTTTTACGAGCGAGCGGAGCGAGCGAGCAACGGTGACAATTTCCAAGCTATACATATACCTTATATTGCATTGCATTTGTTTCGTGTTATTACCTAATTTTGTCTGCCATTTCGGACATCACATTGCACTGTAGTATGTGGAAATAGTACTATTTATGTGAAACTATTCATAAACTGTAAACATTTGTCAGTAGGCAATTCGATAAAGACTTCCGGCTCCTCGGGCTGGTGCGAATATTTCAATGTCCGTATGTGCCAAACCGTTTGTTTGTGACACACCTTTACGCGTTTCTCGCTCGCTGCGCTCGCTCGAAAGCTAAAGCCTAACCTAAAAACATACATCTTGCGTTCATTATTCGATATGGTGGCGACATATATCGAATTTGCGAACGTGTCGGATCGGTTGTGAGGTTGGACTAGATTTTTGCGAGCGAGCGGAGCGAGCGAATAACGGTCATCATTTCCAAGCTATACATATACCTTATATTGCATTGCATTTGTTTCGTGTTATTACCTAATTTTGTCAGCCATTTCTGACATCACATTGCACTTTACTATGTGGAAATAGTACTATTTATGTGAAACTATTCATAAACTGTAAATATTTGTCAGTAGGCAATTCGATAAAGACTTCCGGCTCCTCGGGCTGGTGTGAATATTTCAACGTCCGTATTTGCCAAACCGTTGGTTTGTGACACACCTTTACGCGTCCCTCGCTCGCTGCACTCGCTCGAAAACTATTGCCCAACCTAAAACCAATACATCTTGCGTTCATTATTCGATATGGTGGCGACATATTTCAAATTTTCGAACGTGTCGGATCGGTTGTGAGGTTGGACTAGATTTTTACGAGCGAGCGGAGCGAGCGAGCAACGGTGACAATTTCCAAGCTATACATATACCTTATATTACCTTGCATTTGTTTCGTGTTATTACCTAATTTCGTCAGCCATTTCGGACATCACATTGCACTGTAGTATGTGGAAATAGTACCATTTATGTGAAACTATTCATAAACTGTAAACATTTGTCAGTAGGCAATAGGATAAAGACTTCCGGCTGCTCGGGCTGATGCGAATATTACAATGTCCGTATGTGCCAAACCGTTGGTTTGTGACACACCTTTACGCGTCCCTCGCTCGCTGCGCTCGCTCGAAAACTATTGCCCAACCTAAAACCAATACATCTTGCGTTCATTATTCGATATGGTGGCGCCATATTTCGAATTTGCGAACGTGTCGCATCGGTTATGAGGTTGGACTAGATTTTTACGAGCGAGCGGAGCGAGCGAGCAACGGTGACAATTTCCAAGCTATACATATAAGTTATATTGCCTTGCATTTGTTTCGTGTTATTACCTAATTTCGTCAGCCATTTCGGACATCACATTGCACTGTAGTATGTGGAAATAGTACCATTTATGTGAAACTATTGATAAACTGCAAACATTTGTCAGTAGGCAATAGGATAGAGACTTCCGGCTGCTCGGGCTGGTGCGAATATTTCAATGTCCGTATGTGCCAAACCGTTGGTTTGTGACACACCTTTACGTGTCCCTCGCTCGCTGCGCTCGCTCGAAAACTATTGCCCAACCTAAAACTAATACATCTTGCGTTCATTATTCGATATGGTGGCGACATATTTCGAATTTGCGAACGTGACGAATCGGATGTGAGGTTGGACTAGATTTTTACGAGCGAGCGAGCAACGGTGACAATTTCCAAGCTATACATATACCTTATACTGCCTTGCATATATTTCGTGTTATTACCTAGTTTTGTCAGCCATTTCTGACATCACATTGCACTTTACTATGTGGAAATAGTACTATTTATGTGAAACTATTCATAAACTGTAAACATTTGTCAGTAGGCAATTCGATAAAGACTTCCGGCTCCTCGGGCTGGAGCGAATATTTTAATGTCCGTATGTGCCAAACCGTTGGTTTGTTACACACTTTTACGCGTCCCTCGCTCGCTGCGCTCGCTCGAAAACTATTGCCCAACCTAAAACCAATACATCTTGCGTTCATTATTCGATATGGTGGCGACATATTTCGAATTTGCGAACGTGACGGATCGGTTGTGAGGTTGGACTAGATTTTTACGAGCGAGCGGAGCGAGCGAGCAACGGTGACAATTTCCAAGCTAAACGTATACCTGATATTGCCTTGGATTTGTTTCGTGTTATTACCTAATTTCGTCAGCCATTTCGGACATCACATTGCACTGTAGTATGTGGAAATAGTACTATTTATGTGAAACTATTCATAAACTGTAAACATTTGTCAGTAGGCAATAGGATAAAGTCTTCCGGCTCCTCGGGCTGGTGCGAATATTTCAATGTCCGTATGTGCCAAACCGTTGGTTTGTGACACACCTTTACGCGTTCCTCGCTCGCTGCGCTCGCTCGAAAACTATTGCCCAACCTAAAACCAATACATCTTGCGTTCATTATTCGATATGGTGGCGACATATTTCAAATTTTCGAACGTGTCGTATCGGTTGTGAGGTTGGACTAGATTTTTACGAGCGAGCGGAGCGAGCGAGCAACGGTGACAGTTTCCAAGCTATACATATACCTTATATTACCTTGCATTTGTTTCGTGTTATTACCTAATTTCGTCAGCCATTTCGGACATCACATTGCACTGTAGTATGTGGAAATAGTACCATTTATGTGAAACTATTCATAAACTGTAAACATTTGTCAGTAGGCAATAGGATAAAGACTTCCGGCTGCTCGGGCTGATGCGAATATTACAATGTCCGTATGTGCCAAACCGTTGGTTTGTGACACACCTTTACGCGTCCCTCGCTCGCTGCGCTCGCTCGAAAACTATTGCCCAACCTAAAACCAATACATCTTGCGTTCATTATTCGATATGGTGGCGCCATATTTCGAATTTGCGAACGTGTCGCATCGGTTATGAGGTTGGACTAGATTTTTACGAGCGAGCGGAGCGAGCGAGCAACGGTGACAATTTCCAAGCTATACATATAAGTTATATTGCCTTGCATTTGTTTCGTGTTATTACCTAATTTCGTCAGCCATTTCGGACATCACATTGCACTGTAGTATGTGGAAATAGTACCATTTATGTGAAACTATTGATAAACTGCAAACATTTGTCAGTAGGCAATAGGATAGAGACTTCCGGCTGCTCGGGCTGGTGCGAATATTTCAATGTCCGTATGTGCCAAACCGTTGGTTTGTGACACACCTTTACGTGTCCCTCGCTCGCTGCGCTCGCTCGAAAACTATTGCCCAACCTAAAACTAATACATCTTGCGTTCATTATTCGATATGGTGGCGACATATTTCGAATTTGCGAACGTGACGGATCGGATGTGAAGTTGGACTAGATTTTTACGAGCGAGCGAGCAACGGTGACAATTTCCAAGCTATACATATACCTTATACTGCCTTGCATATATTTCGTGTTATTACCTAGTTTTGTCAGCCATTTCTGACATCACATTGCACTTTACTATGTGGAAATAGTACTATTTATGTGAAACTATTCATAAACTGTATAAATTTGTCAGTAGGCAATTCGATAACGACTTTCGGCTCCTCGGGCTGGTGCGAATATTTTAATGTCCGTATGTGCCAAACCGTTGGTTTGTTACACACTTTTACGCGTCCCTCGCTCGCTGCGCTCGCTCGAAAACTATTGCCCAACCTAAAACCAATACATCTTGCGTTCATTATTCGATATGGTGGCGACATATTTCGAATTTGCGAACGTGACGGATCGGTTGTGAGGTTGGACTAGATTTTTACGAGCGAGCGGAGCGAGCGAGCAACGGTGACAATTTCCAAGCTAAACGTATACCTGATATTGCCTTGGATTTGTTTCGTGTTATTAACTAATTTCGTCAGCCATTTCGGACATCACATTGCACTGTAGTATGTGGAAATAGTACTATTTATGTGAAACTATTCATAAACTGTAAACATTTGTCAGTAGGCAATAGGATAAAGTCTTCCGGCTCCTCGGGCTGGTGCGAATATTTCAATGTCCGTATGTGCCAAACCGTTGGTTTGTGACACACCTTTACGCGTTCCTCGCTCGCTGCGCTCGCTCGAAAACTATTGCCCAACCTAAAACCAATACATCTTGCGTTCATTATTCGATATGGTGGCGACATATTTCAAATTTTCGAACGTGTCGGATCGGTTGTGAGGTTGGACTAGATTTTTACGAGCGAGCGGAGCGAGCGAGCAACGGTGACAGTTTCCAAGCTATACATATACCTTATATTGCCTTGCATTTGTTTCGTGTTATTACCTAATTTCGTCAGGCATTTAGGACATCACATTGCACTGTAGTATGTGGAAATAGTACTATTTATGTGAAACTATTCATAAACTGTAAACATTTCTCAGTAGGCAATTCGATAAAGACTTCCGGCTCCTCGGGCTGGTGCGAATATTTCAATGTCCGTTTGTGCCAAACCGTTGGTTTGTGACACACCTTTACGCGTTTCTCGCTCGCTGCGCTCGCTCGAAAGCTAAAGCCTAACCTAAAAACATACATCTTGCGTTCATTATTCGATATGGTGGCGACATATATCGAATTTGCGAACGTGTCGGATCGGTTGTGAGGTTGGACTAGATTTTTGCGAGCGAGCGGAGCGAGCGAATAACGGTCATCATTTCCAAGCTATACATATACCTTATATTGCATTGCATTTGTTTCGTGTTATTACCTAATTTTGTCAGCCATTTCTGACATCACATTGCACTTTACTATGTGGAAATAGTACTATTTATGTGAAACTATTCATAAACTGTAAATATTTGTCAGTAGGCAATTCGATAAAGACTTCCGGCTCCTCGGGCTGGTGGGAATATTTCAACGTCCGTATTTGCCAAACCGTTGGTTTGTGACACACCTTTACGCGTCCCTCGCTCGCTGCACTCGCTCGAAAACTATTGCCCAACCTAAAACCAATACATCTTGCGTTCATTATTCGATATGGTGGCGACATATTTCAAATTTTCGAACGTGTCGGATCGGTTGTGAGGTTGGACTAGATTTTTACGAGCGAGCGGAGCGAGCGAGCAACGGTGACAATTTCCAAGCTATACATATACCTTATATTACCTTGCATTTGTTTCGTGTTATTACCTAATTTCGTCAGCCATTTCGGACATCACATTGCACTGTAGTATGTGGAAATAGTACCATTTATGTGAAACTATTCATAAACTGTAAACATTTGTCAGTAGGCAATAGGATAAAGACTTCCGGCTGCTCGGGCTGATGCGAATATTACAATGTCCGTATGTGCCAAACCGTTGGTTTGTGACACACCTTTACGCGTCCCTCGCTCGCTGCGCTCGCTCGAAAACTATTGCCCAACCTAAAACCAATACATCTTGCGTTCATTATTCGATATGGTGGCGCCATATTTCGAATTTGCGAACGTGTCGCATCGGTTATGAGGTTGGACTAGATTTTTACGAGCGAGCGGAGCGAGCGAGCAACGGTGACAATTTCCAAGCTATACATATAAGTTATATTGCCTTGCATTTGTTTCGTGTTATTACCTAATTTCGTCAGCCATTTCGGACATCACATTGCACTGTAGTATGTGGAAATAGTACCATTTATGTGAAACTATTGATAAACTGCAAACATTTGTCAGTAGGCAATAGGATAGAGACTTCCGGCTGCTCGGGCTGGTGCGAATATTTCAATGTCCGTATGTGCCAAACCGTTGGTTTGTGACACACCTTTACGTGTCCCTCGCTCGCTGCGCTCGCTCGAAAACTATTGCCCAACCTAAAACTAATACATCTTGCGTTCATTATTCGATATGGTGGCGACATATTTCGAATTTGCGAACGTGACGGATCGGATGTGAGGTTGGACTAGATTTTTACGAGCGAGCGAGCAACGGTGACAATTTCCAAGCTATACATATACCTTATACTGCCTTGCATATATTTCGTGTTATTACCTAGTTTTGTCAGCCATTTCTGACATCACATTGCACTTTACTATGTGGAAATAGTACTATTTATGTGAAACTATTCATAAACTGTAAACATTTGTCAGTAGGCAATTCGATAAAGACTTCCGGCTCCTCGGGCTGGAGCGAATATTTTAATGTCCGTATGTGCCAAACCGTTGGTTTGTTACACACTTTTACGCGTCCCTCGCTCGCTGCGCTCGCTCGAAAACTATTGCCCAACCTAAAACCAATACATCTTGCGTTCATTATTCGATATGGTGGCGACATATTTCGAATTTGCGAACGTGACGGATCGGTTGTGAGGTTGGACTAGATTTTTACGAGCGAGCGGAGCGAGCGAGCAACGGTGACAATTTCCAAGCTAAACGTATACCTGATATTGCCTTGGATTTGTTTCGTGTTATTACCTAATTTCGTCAGCCATTTCGGACATCACATTGCACTGTAGTATGTGGAAATAGTACTATTTATGTGAAACTATTCATAAACTGTAAACATTTGTCAGTAGGCAATAGGATAAAGTCTTCCGGCTCCTCGGGCTGGTGCGAATATTTCAATGTCCGTATGTGCCAAACCGTTGGTTTGTGACACACCTTTACGCGTTCCTCGCTCGCTGCGCTCGCTCGAAAACTATTGCCCAACCTAAAACCAATACATCTTGCGTTCATTATTCGATATGGTGGCGACATATTTCAAATTTTCGAACGTGTCGGATCGGTTGTGAGGTTGGACTAGATTTTTACGAGCGAGCGGAGCGAGCGAGCAACGGTGACAGTTTCCAAGCTATACATATACCTTATATTACCTTGCATTTGTTTCGTGTTATTACCTAATTTCGTCAGCCATTTCGGACATCACATTGCACTGTAGTATGTGGAAATAGTACCATTTATGTGAAACTATTCATAAACTGTAAACATTTGTCAGTAGGCAATAGGATAAAGACTTCCGGCTGCTCGGGCTGATGCGAATATTACAATGTCCGTATGTGCCAAACCGTTGGTTTGTGACACACCTTTACGCGTCCCTCGCTCGCTGCGCTCGCTCGAAAACTATTGCCCAACCTAAAACCAATACATCTTGCGTTCATTATTCGATATGGTGGCGCCATATTTCGAATTTGCGAACGTGTCGCATCGGTTATGAGGTTGGACTAGATTTTTACGAGCGAGCGGAGCGAGCGAGCAACGGTGACAATTTCCAAGCTATACATATAAGTTATATTGCCTTGCATTTGTTTCGTGTTATTACCTAATTTCGTCAGCCATTTCGGACATCACATTGCACTGTAGTATGTGGAAATAGTACCATTTATGTGAAACTATTGATAAACTGCAAACATTTGTCAGTAGGCAATAGGATAGAGACTTCCGGCTGCTCGGGCTGGTGCGAATATTTCAATGTCCGTATGTGCCAAACCGTTGGTTTGTGACACACCTTTACGTGTCCCTCGCTCGCTGCGCTCGCTCGAAAACTATTGCCCAACCTAAAACTAATACATCTTGCGTTCATTATTCGATATGGTGGCGACATATTTCGAATTTGCGAACGTGACGGATCGGATGTGAAGTTGGACTAGATTTTTACGAGCGAGCGAGCAACGGTGACAATTTCCAAGCTATACATATACCTTATACTGCCTTGCATATATTTCGTGTTATTACCTAGTTTTGTCAGCCATTTCTGACATCACATTGCACTTTACTATGTGGAAATAGTACTATTTATGTGAAACTATTCATAAACTGTATAAATTTGTCAGTAGGCAATTCGATAACGACTTTCGGCTCCTCGGGCTGGTGCGAATATTTTAATGTCCGTATGTGCCAAACCGTTGGTTTGTTACACACTTTTACGCGTCCCTCGCTCGCTGCGCTCGCTCGAAAACTATTGCCCAACCTAAAACCAATACATCTTGCGTTCATTATTCGATATGGTGGCGACATATTTCGAATTTGCGAACGTGACGGATCGGTTGTGAGGTTGGACTAGATTTTTACGAGCGAGCGGAGCGAGCGAGCAACGGTGACAATTTCCAAGCTAAACGTATACCTGATATTGCCTTGGATTTGTTTCGTGTTATTAACTAATTTCGTCAGCCATTTCGGACATCACATTGCACTGTAGTATGTGGAAATAGTACTATTTATGTGAAACTATTCATAAACTGTAAACATTTGTCAGTAGGCAATAGGATAAAGTCTTCCGGCTCCTCGGGCTGGTGCGAATATTTCAATGTCCGTATGTGCCAAACCGTTGGTTTGTGACACACCTTTACGCGTTCCTCGCTCGCTGCGCTCGCTCGAAAACTATTGCCCAACCTAAAACCAATACATCTTGCGTTCATTATTCGATATGGTGGCGACATATTTCAAATTTTCGAACGTGTCGGATCGGTTGTGAGGTTGGACTAGATTTTTACGAGCGAGCGGAGCGAGCGAGCAACGGTGACAGTTTCCAAGCTATACATATACCTTATATTGCCTTGCATTTGTTTCGTGTTATTACCTAATTTTGTCTGCCATTTCGGACATCACATTGCACTGTAGTATGTGGAAATAGTACTATTTATGTGAAACTATTCATAAACTGTAAACATTTCTCAGTAGGCAATTCGATAAAGACTTCCGGCTCCTCGGGCTGGTGCGAATATTTCAATGTCCGTTTGTGCCAAACCGTTGGTTTGTGACACACCTTTACGCGGTTCTCGCTCGCTGCGCTCGCTCGAAAGCTAAAGCCGAACCTAAAACCATACATCTTGCGTTCATTATTCGATATGGTGGCGACATATATCGAATTTGCGAACGTGTCGGATCGGTTGTGAGGTTGGACTAGATTTTTACGAGCGAGCGGAGCGAGCGAGCAACGGTGACAATTTCCAAGCTAAACGTATACCTGATATTGCCTTGGATTTGTTTCGTGTTATTACCTAATTTCGTCAGCCATTTCGGACATCACATTGCACTGTAGTATGTGGAAATAGTACTATTTATGTGAAACTATTCATAAACTGTAAACATTTGTCAGTAGGCAATAGGATAAAGTCTTCCGGCTCCTCGGGCTGGTGCGAATATTTCAATGTCCGTATGTGCCAAACCGTTGGTTTGTGACACACCTTTACGCGTTCCTCGCTCGCTGCGCTCGCTCGAAAACTATTGCCCAACCTAAAACCAATACATCTTGCGTTCATTATTCGATATGGTGGCGACATATTTCAAATTTTCGAACGTGTCGGATCGGTTGTGAGGTTGGACTAGATTTTTACGAGCGAGCGGAGCGAGCGAGCAACGGTGACAGTTTCCAAGCTATACATATACCTTATATTACCTTGCATTTGTTTCGTGTTATTACCTAATTTCGTCAGCCATTTCGGACATCACATTGCACTGTAGTATGTGGAAATAGTACCATTTATGTGAAACTATTCATAAACTGTAAACATTTGTCAGTAGGCAATAGGATAAAGACTTCCGGCTGCTCGGGCTGATGCGAATATTACAATGTCCGTATGTGCCAAACCGTTGGTTTGTGACACACCTTTACGCGTCCCTCGCTCGCTGCGCTCGCTCGAAAACTATTGCCCAACCTAAAACCAATACATCTTGCGTTCATTATTCGATATGGTGGCGCCATATTTCGAATTTGCGAACGTGTCGCATCGGTTATGAGGTTGGACTAGATTTTTACGAGCGAGCGGAGCGAGCGAGCAACGGTGACAATTTCCAAGCTATACATATAAGTTATATTGCCTTGCATTTGTTTCGTGTTATTACCTAATTTCGTCAGCCATTTCGGACATCACATTGCACTGTAGTATGTGGAAATAGTACCATTTATGTGAAACTATTGATAAACTGCAAACATTTGTCAGTAGGCAATAGGATAGAGACTTCCGGCTGCTCGGGCTGGTGCGAATATTTCAATGTCCGTATGTGCCAAACCGTTGGTTTGTGACACACCTTTACGTGTCCCTCGCTCGCTGCGCTCGCTCGAAAACTATTGCCCAACCTAAAACTAATACATCTTGCGTTCATTATTCGATATGGTGGCGACATATTTCGAATTTGCGAACGTGACGGATCGGATGTGAAGTTGGACTAGATTTTTACGAGCGAGCGAGCAACGGTGACAATTTCCAAGCTATACATATACCTTATACTGCCTTGCATATATTTCGTGTTATTACCTAGTTTTGTCAGCCATTTCTGACATCACATTGCACTTTACTATGTGGAAATAGTACTATTTATGTGAAACTATTCATAAACTGTATAAATTTGTCAGTAGGCAATTCGATAACGACTTTCGGCTCCTCGGGCTGGTGCGAATATTTTAATGTCCGTATGTGCCAAACCGTTGGTTTGTTACACACTTTTACGCGTCCCTCGCTCGCTGCGCTCGCTCGAAAACTATTGCCCAACCTAAAACCAATACATCTTGCGTTCATTATTCGATATGGTGGCGACATATTTCGAATTTGCGAACGTGACGGATCGGTTGTGAGGTTGGACTAGATTTTTACGAGCGAGCGGAGCGAGCGAGCAACGGTGACAATTTCCAAGCTAAACGTATACCTGATATTGCCTTGGATTTGTTTCGTGTTATTAACTAATTTCGTCAGCCATTTCGGACATCACATTGCACTGTAGTATGTGGAAATAGTACTATTTATGTGAAACTATTCATAAACTGTAAACATTTGTCAGTAGGCAATAGGATAAAGTCTTCCGGCTCCTCGGGCTGGTGCGAATATTTCAATGTCCGTATGTGCCAAACCGTTGGTTTGTGACACACCTTTACGCGTTCCTCGCTCGCTGCGCTCGCTCGAAAACTATTGCCCAACCTAAAACCAATACATCTTGCGTTCATTATTCGATATGGTGGCGACATATTTCAAATTTTCGAACGTGTCGGATCGGTTGTGAGGTTGGACTAGATTTTTACGAGCGAGCGGAGCGAGCGAGCAACGGTGACAGTTTCCAAGCTATACATATACCTTATATTGCCTTGCATTTGTTTCGTGTTATTACCTAATTTTGTCTGCCATTTCGGACATCACATTGCACTGTAGTATGTGGAAATAGTACTATTTATGTGAAACTATTCATAAACTGTAAACATTTCTCAGTAGGCAATTCGATAAAGACTTCCGGCTCCTCGGGCTGGTGCGAATATTTCAATGTCCGTTTGTGCCAAACCGTTGGTTTGTGACACACCTTTACGCGGTTCTCGCTCGCTGCGCTCGCTCGAAAGCTAAAGCCGAACCTAAAACCATACATCTTGCGTTCATTATTCGATATGGTGGCGACATATATCGAATTTGCGAACGTGTCGGATCGGTTGTGAGGTTGGACTAGATTTTTACGAACGAGCGGAGCGAGCGAATAACGGTCATCATTTCCAAGCTATACATATACCTTATATTGCCTTGCATATATTTCGTGTTATTACCTAATTTTGTCAGCCATTTCTGACATCACATTGCACTTTACTATGTGGAAATAGTACTATGTATGTGAAACTATTCATAAACTGTAAACATTTGTCAGTAGGCAATTCGATAAAGACTTCCGGCTCCTCGGGCTGGTGCGAATATTTCAATGTCCGTATGTGCCAAACCGTTGGTTTGTGACACACTTTTACGCGTCCCTCGCTCGCTGCGCTCGCTCGAAAACTATTGCCCAACCTAAAACCAATACATCTTGCGTTCATTATTCGATATGGTGGCGACATATTTCAAATTTGCGAATGTGTCGGATTGGTTGTGAGGTTGGACTAGATTTTTACGAGCGAGCGGAGCGAGCGAGCAACGGTGACAGTTTCCAAGCTATACATATACCTTATATTGCCTTGCATTTGTTTCGTGTTATTACCTAATTTCGTCAGCCATTTCGGACATCACATTGCACTGTAGTATGTGGAAATAGTACTATTTATGTGAAACTATTCATAAACTGTAAACATTTCTCAGTAGGCAATTCGATAAAGACTTCCGGCTCCTCGGGCTGGTGCGAATATTTCAACGTCCGTATGTGCCAAACCGTTGGTTTGTGACACACCTTTACACGTCTCTCGCTTGCTACGCTCGCTCGAAAGCTATAGCTTAACCTAAAACCAATCCATCTTGCGTTCAGTATTCGATATGGTGGTGACATATTTCGAATTTGCGAACGTGTCGCATCGGTTGTGAGGTTGGACTAGATTTTTACGAGCGAGCGGAGCCAGCGAGCAACGATCACAATTTCCAAGCTATACATATACCTTATATTGCCTTGCATATATTTCGTGTTATTACCTAATTTTGTCAGCCATTTCTGACATCACATTGCACTTTACTATGTGGAAATAGTACTATGTATGTGAAACTATTCATAAACTGTAAACATTTGTCAGTAGGCAATTCGATAAAGACTTCCGGCTCCTCGGGCTGGTGCGAATATTTCAATGTCCGTATGTGCCAAACCGTTGGTTTGTGACACACCTTTACGCGTCTCTCGCTCGCTGCGCTCGCTCGAAAGCTATAGCCTAACCTAAAACCATACATCTTGCGTTCAGTTATCGATATGGTGGCGACATATTTCGAATTTGCGAACGTATCGCATCGGTTGTGAGGTTGGACTAGATTTTTACGAGCGAGCGGAACGAGCGAGCAACGGTGACAATTTCCAAGCTATACATATACCTTACATTGCATTGCATTTGTTTCGTGTTATTACCTAATTTTGTCAGCCATTTCGGACATCACATTCCTCTGTAGTATGTGGAAATAGTACTATTTATGTGAAACTATTCATAAACTGTAAACATTTGTCAGTAGGCAATTCGATAAAGACATGCGGCTCCTCGGGCTGGTGCGAATATTTCAATGTCCGTATTTGCCAAACCGTTGGTTTGTGTCACACCTTTACACGTCTCTCGCTCGCTACGCTCGCTCGAAAGCTATAGCTTAACCTAAAACCAATCCATCTTGCGTTCAGTAATCGATATGGTGGCGACATATTTCGAATTTGCGAACGTGTTGCATCGGTTGTGAGGTTGGACTATATTTTTACGAGCGAGCGGAACGAGCGAGCAACGGTGACAATTTCCAAGCTATACATATACCTTACATTGCATTGCATTTGTTTCGTGTTATTACCTAATTTTGTCAGCCATTTCGGACATCACATTGCACTGTAGTATGTGGAAATAGTACTATTTATGTGAAACTATTCATAAGCTGTAAACATTTGTCAGTAGACAATTCGATAAAGACTTCCGGCTCCTCGGGCTGGTGGGAATATTTCAATGTCCCTATGTGCCAAACCGTTGGTTTGTGACACACCATTACACGGATCTCGCTCGCTACGCTCGCTCGAAAGCTATAGCTTAACCTAAAACCAATCCGTCGTGCGTTCAGTATTCGATATGGTGGTGACATATTTCGAATTTGCGAACGTGTCGCATCGGTTGTGAGGTTGGACTAGATTTTTACGAGCGAGCGAGCAACGGTGACAATTTCCAAGCTATACATATACCTTATACTGCCTTGCATATATTTCGTGTTATTACCTAGTTTTGTCAGCCATTTCTGACATCACATTGCACTTTACTATGTGGAAATAGTACTATTTATGTGAAACTATTCATAAACTGTAAACATTTGTCAGTAGGCAATTCGATAAAGACTTCCGGCTCCTCGGGCTGGAGCGAATATTTTAATGTCCGTATGTGCCAAACCGTTGGTTTGTTACACACTTTTACGCGTCCCTCGCTCGCTGCGCTCGCTCGAAAACTATTGCCCAACCTAAAACCAATACATCTTGCGTTCATTATTCGATATGGTGGCGACATATTTCGAATTTGCGAACGTGACGGATCGGTTGTGAGGTTGGACTAGATTTTTACGAGCGAGCGGAGCGAGCGAGCAACGGTGACAATTTCCAAGCTAAACGTATACCTGATATTGCCTTGGATTTGTTTCGTGTTATTACCTAATTTCGTCAGCCATTTCGGACATCACATTGCACTGTAGTATGTGGAAATAGTACTATTTATGTGAAACTATTCATAAACTGTAAACATTTGTCAGTAGGCAATAGGATAAAGTCTTCCGGCTCCTCGGGCTGGTGCGAATATTTCAATGTCCGTATGTGCCAAACCGTTGGTTTGTGACACACCTTTACGCGTTCCTCGCTCGCTGCGCTCGCTCGAAAACTATTGCCCAACCTAAAACCAATACATCTTGCGTTCATTATTCGATATGGTGGCGACATATTTCAAATTTTCGAACGTGTCGGATCGGTTGTGAGGTTGGACTAGATTTTTACGAGCGAGCGGAGCGAGCGAGCAACGGTGACAGTTTCCAAGCTATACATATACCTTATATTACCTTGCATTTGTTTCGTGTTATTACCTAATTTCGTCAGCCATTTCGGACATCACATTGCACTGTAGTATGTGGAAATAGTACCATTTATGTGAAACTATTCATAAACTGTAAACATTTGTCAGTAGGCAATAGGATAAAGACTTCCGGCTGCTCGGGCTGATGCGAATATTACAATGTCCGTATGTGCCAAACCGTTGGTTTGTGACACACCTTTACGCGTCCCTCGCTCGCTGCGCTCGCTCGAAAACTATTGCCCAACCTAAAACCAATACATCTTGCGTTCATTATTCGATATGGTGGCGCCATATTTCGAATTTGCGAACGTGTCGCATCGGTTATGAGGTTGGACTAGATTTTTACGAGCGAGCGGAGCGAGCGAGCAACGGTGACAATTTCCAAGCTATACATATAAGTTATATTGCCTTGCATTTGTTTCGTGTTATTACCTAATTTCGTCAGCCATTTCGGACATCACATTGCACTGTAGTATGTGGAAATAGTACCATTTATGTGAAACTATTGATAAACTGCAAACATTTGTCAGTAGGCAATAGGATAGAGACTTCCGGCTGCTCGGGCTGGTGCGAATATTTCAATGTCCGTATGTGCCAAACCGTTGGTTTGTGACACACCTTTACGTGTCCCTCGCTCGCTGCGCTCGCTCGAAAACTATTGCCCAACCTAAAACTAATACATCTTGCGTTCATTATTCGATATGGTGGCGACATATTTCGAATTTGCGAACGTGACGGATCGGATGTGAAGTTGGACTAGATTTTTACGAGCGAGCGAGCAACGGTGACAATTTCCAAGCTATACATATACCTTATACTGCCTTGCATATATTTCGTGTTATTACCTAGTTTTGTCAGCCATTTCTGACATCACATTGCACTTTACTATGTGGAAATAGTACTATTTATGTGAAACTATTCATAAACTGTATAAATTTGTCAGTAGGCAATTCGATAACGACTTTCGGCTCCTCGGGCTGGTGCGAATATTTTAATGTCCGTATGTGCCAAACCGTTGGTTTGTTACACACTTTTACGCGTCCCTCGCTCGCTGCGCTCGCTCGAAAACTATTGCCCAACCTAAAACCAATACATCTTGCGTTCATTATTCGATATGGTGGCGACATATTTCGAATTTGCGAACGTGACGGATCGGTTGTGAGGTTGGACTAGATTTTTACGAGCGAGCGGAGCGAGCGAGCAACGGTGACAATTTCCAAGCTAAACGTATACCTGATATTGCCTTGGATTTGTTTCGTGTTATTAACTAATTTCGTCAGCCATTTCGGACATCACATTGCACTGTAGTATGTGGAAATAGTACTATTTATGTGAAACTATTCATAAACTGTAAACATTTGTCAGTAGGCAATAGGATAAAGTCTTCCGGCTCCTCGGGCTGGTGCGAATATTTCAATGTCCGTATGTGCCAAACCGTTGGTTTGTGACACACCTTTACGCGTTCCTCGCTCGCTGCGCTCGCTCGAAAACTATTGCCCAACCTAAAACCAATACATCTTGCGTTCATTATTCGATATGGTGGCGACATATTTCAAATTTTCGAACGTGTCGGATCGGTTGTGAGGTTGGACTAGATTTTTACGAGCGAGCGGAGCGAGCGAGCAACGGTGACAGTTTCCAAGCTATACATATACCTTATATTGCCTTGCATTTGTTTCGTGTTATTACCTAATTTTGTCTGCCATTTCGGACATCACATTGCACTGTAGTATGTGGAAATAGTACTATTTATGTGAAACTATTCATAAACTGTAAACATTTCTCAGTAGGCAATTCGATAAAGACTTCCGGCTCCTCGGGCTGGTGCGAATATTTCAATGTCCGTTTGTGCCAAACCGTTGGTTTGTGACACACCTTTACGCGGTTCTCGCTCGCTGCGCTCGCTCGAAAGCTAAAGCCGAACCTAAAACCATACATCTTGCGTTCATTATTCGATATGGTGGCGACATATATCGAATTTGCGAACGTGTCGGATCGGTTGTGAGGTTGGACTAGATTTTTACGAACGAGCGGAGCGAGCGAATAACGGTCATCATTTCCAAGCTATACATATACCTTATATTGCCTTGCATATATTTCGTGTTATTACCTAATTTTGTCAGCCATTTCTGACATCACATTGCACTTTACTATGTGGAAATAGTACTATGTATGTGAAACTATTCATAAACTGTAAACATTTGTCAGTAGGCAATTCGATAAAGACTTCCGGCTCCTCGGGCTGGTGCGAATATTTCAATGTCCGTATGTGCCAAACCGTTGGTTTGTGACACACTTTTACGCGTCCCTCGCTCGCTGCGCTCGCTCGAAAACTATTGCCCAACCTAAAACCAATACATCTTGCGTTCATTATTCGATATGGTGGCGACATATTTCAAATTTGCGAATGTGTCGGATTGGTTGTGAGGTTGGACTAGATTTTTACGAGCGAGCGGAGCGAGCGAGCAACGGTGACAGTTTCCAAGCTATACATATACCTTATATTGCCTTGCATTTGTTTCGTGTTATTACCTAATTTCGTCAGCCATTTCGGACATCACATTGCACTGTAGTATGTGGAAATAGTACTATTTATGTGAAACTATTCATAAACTGTAAACATTTCTCAGTAGGCAATTCGATAAAGACTTCCGGCTCCTCGGGCTGGTGCGAATATTTCAACGTCCGTATGTGCCAAACCGTTGGTTTGTGACACACCTTTACACGTCTCTCGCTTGCTACGCTCGCTCGAAAGCTATAGCTTAACCTAAAACCAATCCATCTTGCGTTCAGTATTCGATATGGTGGTGACATATTTCGAATTTGCGAACGTGTCGCATCGGTTGTGAGGTTGGACTAGATTTTTACGAGCGAGCGGAGCCAGCGAGCAACGATCACAATTTCCAAGCTATACATATACCTTATATTGCCTTGCATATATTTCGTGTTATTACCTAATTTTGTCAGCCATTTCTGACATCACATTGCACTTTACTATGTGGAAATAGTACTATGTATGTGAAACTATTCATAAACTGTAAACATTTGTCAGTAGGCAATTCGATAAAGACTTCCGGCTCCTCGGGCTGGTGCGAATATTTCAATGTCCGTATGTGCCAAACCGTTGGTTTGTGACACACCTTTACGCGTCTCTCGCTCGCTGCGCTCGCTCGAAAGCTATAGCCTAACCTAAAACCATACATCTTGCGTTCAGTTATCGATATGGTGGCGACATATTTCGAATTTGCGAACGTATCGCATCGGTTGTGAGGTTGGACTAGATTTTTACGAGCGAGCGGAACGAGCGAGCAACGGTGACAATTTCCAAGCTATACATATACCTTACATTGCATTGCATTTGTTTCGTGTTATTACCTAATTTTGTCAGCCATTTCGGACATCACATTCCTCTGTAGTATGTGGAAATAGTACTATTTATGTGAAACTATTCATAAACTGTAAACATTTGTCAGTAGGCAATTCGATAAAGACATGCGGCTCCTCGGGCTGGTGCGAATATTTCAATGTCCGTATTTGCCAAACCGTTGGTTTGTGTCACACCTTTACACGTCTCTCGCTCGCTACGCTCGCTCGAAAGCTATAGCTTAACCTAAAACCAATCCATCTTGCGTTCAGTAATCGATATGGTGGCGACATATTTCGAATTTGCGAACGTGTTGCATCGGTTGTGAGGTTGGACTATATTTTTACGAGCGAGCGGAACGAGCGAGCAACGGTGACAATTTCCAAGCTATACATATACCTTACATTGCATTGCATTTGTTTCGTGTTATTACCTAATTTTGTCAGCCATTTCGGACATCACATTGCACTGTAGTATGTGGAAACAGTACTATTTATGTGAAACTATTCATAAGCTGTAAACATTTGTCAGTAGACAATTCGATAAAGACTTCCGGCTCCTCGGGCTGGTGGGAATATTTCAATGTCCCTATGTGCCAAACCGTTGGTTTGTGACACACCATTACACGGATCTCGCTCGCTACGCTCGCTCGAAAGCTATAGCTTAACCTAAAACCAATCCGTCGTGCGTTCAGTATTCGATATGGTGGTGACATATTTCGAATTTGCGAACGTGTCGCATCGGTTGTGACGTTGGACTAGATTTTTACGAGCGAACGGAGCGAGCGAGCAACGATCACAATTTCCAAGCTCTACATATACCTTATATTGCATTGCATATATTTCGTGTTATTACCTAATTTTGTCAGCCATTTCTGACATCACATTGCACTTTACTATGTGGAAATAGTACTATGTATGTGAAACTATTCATAAACTGTAAACATTTGTCAGTAGGCAATTCGATAAAGACTTCCGGCTCCTCGGGCTGGTGCGAATATTTCAATGTCCGTATGTGCCAAACCGTTGGTTTGTGACACACCTTTACGCGTCTCTCGCTCGCTGCGCTCGCTCGAAAGTTATAGCCTAACCTAAAACCATACATCTTGCGTTCAGTAATCGATATGGTGGCGAAATATTTCGAATTTGCGAACGTGTCGCATCGGTTGTGAGGTTGGACTAGATTTTTACGAGCGAGCGGAGCGAGCGAGCAACGGTGACAATTTCCAAGCTATACATATACCTTATATTGCATTGCATTTGTTTCGTGTTATTACCTAATTTTGTCAGCCATTTCGGACATCACATTGCACTTTACTATGTGGAAATAGTACTATTTATGTGAAACTATTCATAAACTGTAAACACTTGTCAGTAGGCCATAGGATAACGACTTCCGGCTCCTCGGGCTGGTGCGAATATTTCAATGTCCGTATGTGCCAAACCGTTGGTTTGTGACACACCTTTACGCGTCCCTCGCTCGCTGCGCTCGCTCGAAAGCTAAAGCCTAACCTAAAACCATACATCTTGCGTTCAGTAATCGATATGGTGGTGACATATTTCGAATTTGCGAACGTGTCGCATCGGTTGTGAGGTTGGACTAGATTTTTACGAGCAAGCGGAGCGAGCGAGCAACGATCACAATTTCCAAGCTATACATATACCTTATATTGCCTTGCATATATTTCGTGTTATTACCTAATTTTGTCAGCCATTTCTGACATCACATTGCACTTTACTATGTGGAAATAGTACTATTTATGTGAAACTATTCATAAACTGTAAACATTTGTCAGTAGGCAATTCGATAAAGACTTCCGGCTCCTCGGGCTGGTGCGAATATTTCAATGTCCGTATGTGCCAAACCGTTGGTTTGTGACACACCTTTACACGTCTCTCGCTCGCTACGCTCGCTCGAAAGCTATAGCTTAACCTAAAACCAATCCATCTTGCGTTCAGTATTCGATATGGTGGTGACATATTTCGAATTTGCGAACGTGTCGCATCGGTTGTGAGGTTGGACTAGATTTTTACGAGCGAGCGGAGCGAGCGAGCAACGATCACAATTTCCAAGCTATACATATACCTTATATTGCATTGCATTTGTTTCGAGTTATTACCTAATTTTGTCAGCCATTTCGGACATCACATTGCACTGTAGTATGTGGAAATAGTACTATTTATGTGAAACTATTCATAAGCTGTAAACATTTGTCAGTAGACAATTCGATAAAGACTTCCGGCTCCTCGGGCTGGTGGGAATATTTCAATGTCCCTATGTGCAAACCGTTGGTTTGTGACACACCATTACACGGATCTCGCTCGCTACGCTCGCTCGAAAGCTATAGCTTAACCTAAAACCAATCCGTCGTGCGTTCAGTATTCGATATGGTGGTGACATATTTCGAATTTGCGAACGTGTCGCATCGGTTGTGACGTTGGACTAGATTTTTACGAGCGAGCGGAGCGAGCGAGCAACGATCACAATTTCCAAGCTATACATATACCTTATATTGCATTGCATTTGTTTCGAGTTATTACCTAATTTTGTCAGCCATTTCTGACATCATATTGCACTTTACTATGTGGAAATAGTACTATTTATGTGAAACTATTCATAAACTGTAAACATTTGTCAGTAGGCAATTCGATAGACTTCCGGCTCCTCGGGCTGGTGCGAATATCTCAATGTCCGTATGTGCCAAACCGTTGGTTTGTGACACACCTTTACGCGTCTCTCGCTCGCTGCGCTCGCTCGAAAGTTATAGCCTAACCTAAAACCATACATCTTGCGTTCAGTAATCGATATGGTGGCGACATATTTCGAATTTGCGAACGTGTCGCATCGGTTGTGAGGTTGGACTAGATTTTTACGAGCGAGCGGAGCGAGCGAGCAACGGCGACAATTTCCAAGCTATACATATACCTTATATTGCATTGCATTTGTTTCGAGATATTACCTAATTTTGTCAGCCATTTCTGACATCACATTGCACTTTACTATGTGGAAATAGTACTATTTATGTGAAACTATTCATAAACTGTAAACATTTGTCAGTAGACAATTCGATAAAGACTTCCGGCTCCTCTGGCTGGTGCGAATATTTCAATGTCCGTATGTGCCAAACCGTTGGTTTGTGACACACCTTTACGCGTTTCTCGCTCGCTGCGCTCGCTCGAAAGCTAAAGCCTAACCTAAAACCATACATCTTGCGTTCATTATTCGATATGGTGGCGACATATATCGAATTTGCGAACGTGTCGGATCGGTTGTGAGGTTGGACTAGATTTTTGCGAGCGAGCGGAGCGAGCGAATAACGGTCATCATTTCCAAGCTATACATATACCTTATATTGCATTGCATTTGTTTCGTGTTATTACCTAATTTTGTCAGCCATTTCTGACATCACATTGCACTTTACTTTGTGGAAATAGTACTATTTATGTGAAACTATTCATAAACTGTAAACATTTGTCAGTAGGCAATAGGATAAAGACTTCCGGCTGCTCGGGCTGGTGCGAATATTTCAATGTCCGTATGTGACAAACCGTTGGTTTGTGACACACCTTTACGCGTCCTTCGCTCGCTGCGCTCGCTCGAAAACTATTGCCCAACCTAAAACCAATACATCTTGCGTTCATTTTTCGATATGGTGGCGCCATATTTCGAATTGGCGAACGTGTCGCATCGGTTATGAGGTTGGACTAGATTTTTACGAGCGAGCGGAGCGAGCGAGCAACGGTGACAATTTCCAAGCTATACATATACCTTATACTGCCTTGCATATATTTCGTGTTATTACCTAGTTTTGTCAGCCATTTCTGACATCACATTGCACTTTACTATGTGGAAATAGTACTATTTATGTGAAACTCTTCATAAACTGTAAACATTTGTCAGTAGGCAATTCGATAAAGACTTCCGGCTCCTCGGGCTGGTGCGAATATTTCAATGTCCGTATGTGCCAAACCGTTGGTGTGTGACACATCTTTACGCGTCTCTCGCTCGCTGCGCTCGCTCGAAAGTTATAGCCTAACATAAAACCATACATCTTGCGTTCAGTAATCGATATGGTGGCGAAATATTTCGAATTTGCGAACGTGTCGCATCGGTTGTGAGGTTGGACTAGATTTTTACGAGCGAGCGGAGCGAGCGAGCAACGGTGACAATTTCCAAGCTATACATATACCTTATATTGCATTGCATTTGTTTCGTGTTATTACCTAATTTTGTCAGCCATTTCGGACATCACATTGCACTTTACTATGTGGAAATAGTACTATTTATGTGAAACTATTCATAAACTGTAAACACTTGTCAGTAGGCCATAGGATAACGACTTCCGGCTCCTCGGGCTGGTGCGAATATTTCAATGTCCGTATGTGCCAAACCGTTGGTTTGTGACACACCTTTACGCGTCCCTCGCTCGCTGCGCTCGCTCGAAAGCTAAAGCCTAACCTAAAACCATACATCTTGCGTTCAGTAATCGATATGGTGGTGACATATTTCGAATTTGCGAACGTGTCGCATCGGTTGTGAGGTTGGACTAGATTTTTACGAGCAAGCGGAGCGAGCGAGCAACGATCACAATTTCCAAGCTATACATATACCTTATATTGCCTTGCATATATTTCGTGTTATTACCTAATTTTGTCAGCCATTTCTGACATCACATTGCACTTTACTATGTGGAAATAGTACTATTTATGTGAAACTATTCATAAACTGTAAACATTTGTCAGTAGGCAATTCGATAGACTTCCGGCTCCTCGGGCTGGTGCGAATATCTCAATGTCCGTATGTGCCAAACCGTTGGTTTGTGACACACCTTTACGCGTCTCTCGCTCGCTGCGCTCGCTCGAAAGTTATAGCCTAACCTAAAACCATACATCTTGCGTTCAGTAATCGATATGGTGGCGACATATTTCGAATTTGCGAACGTGTCGCATCGGTTGTGAGGTTGGACTAGATTTTTACGAGCGAGCGGAGCGAGCGAGCAACGGCGACAATTTCCAAGCTATACATATACCTTATATTGCATTGCATTTGTTTCGAGATATTACCTAATTTTGTCAGCCATTTCTGACATCACATTGCACTTTACTATGTGGAAATAGTACTATTTATGTGAAACTATTCATAAACTGTAAACATTTGTCAGTAGACAATTCGATAAAGACTTCCGGCTCCTCTGGCTGGTGCGAATATTTCAATGTCCGTATGTGCCAAACCGTTGGTTTGTGACACACCTTTACGCGTTTCTCGCTCGCTGCGCTCGCTCGAAAGCTAAAGCCTAACCTAAAACCATACATCTTGCGTTCGTTATTCGATATGGTGGCGACATATATCGAATTTGCGAACGTGTCGGATCGGTTGTGAGGTTGGACTAGATTTTTGCGAGCGAGCGGAGCGAGCGAATAACGGTCATCATTTCCAAGCTATACATATACCTTATATTGCATTGCATTTGTTTCGTGTTATTACCTAATTTTGTCAGCCATTTCTGACATCACATTGCACTTTACTATGTGGAAATAGTACTATTTATGTGAAACTATTCATAAACTGTAAACATTTGTCAGTAGGCAATAGGATAAAGACTTCCGGCTGCTCGGGCTGGTGCGAATATTTCAATGTCCGTATGTGACAAACCGTTGGTTTGTGACACACCTTTACGCGTCCTTCGCTCGCTGCGCTCGCTCGAAAACTATTGCCCAACCTAAAACCAATACATCTTGTGTTCATTTTTCGATATGGTGGCGCCATATTTCGAATTGGCGAACGTGTCGCATCGGTTATGAGGTTGGACTAGATTTTTACGAGCGAGCGGAGCGAGCGAGCAACGGTGACAATTTCCAAGCTATACATATACCTTATATTGCATTGCATTTGTTTCGTGTTATTACCTAATTTTGTCAGCCATTTCGGACATCACATTGCACTTTACTATGTGGAAATAGTACTATTTATGTGAAACTATTCATAAACTGTAAACACTTGTCAGTAGGCCATAGGATAACGACTTCCGGCTCCTCGGGCTGGTGCGAATATTTCAATGTCCGTATGTGCCAAACCGTTGGTTTGTGACACACCTTTACGCGTCCCTCGCTCGCTGCGCTCGCTCGAAAGCTAAAGCCTAACCTAAAACCATACATCTTGCGTTCAGTAATCGATATGGTGGTGACATATTTCGAATTTGCGAACGTGTCGCATCGGTTGTGAGGTTGGACTAGATTTTTACGAGCAAGCGGAGCGAGCGAGCAACGATCACAATTTCCAAGCTATACATATACCTTATATTGCCTTGCATATATTTCGTGTTATTACCTAATTTTGTCAGCCATTTCTGACATCACATTGCACTTTACTATGTGGAAATAGTACTATTTATGTGAAACTATTCATAAACTGTAAACATTTGTCAGTAGGCAATTCGATAAAGACTTCCGGCTCCTCGGGCTGGTGCGAATATTTCAATGTCCGTATTTGCCAAACCGTTGGTTTGTGACACACCTTTACACGTCTCTCGCTCGCTACGCTCGCTCGAAAGCTATAGCTTAACCTAAAACCAATACACCTTGCGTTCATTATTCGATTGGTGGCGACATATTTCGAATTTGCGAACGTGACGGATCGGTTGTGAGGTTGGAATAGATTTTTACGAGCGAGCGGAGCGAGCGAGCAACGGTGACAATTTCCAAGCTATACATATACCTTATATTGCATTGCATTTGTTTCGTGTTATTACCTAATTTTGTCAGCCATTTCTGACATCACATTGCACTTTACTATGTGGAAATAGTACTATTTATGTGAAACTATTCATAAACTGTAAACATTTGTCAGTAGACAATTCGATGAAGACTTCGGGCTCCTCGGGCTGGTGGGAATATTTCAATGTCCCTATGTGCCAAACCGTTGGTTTGTGACACACCATTACACGGATCTCGCTCGCTACGCTCGCTCGAAAGCTATAGCTTAACCTAAAACCAATCCATCGTGCGTTCAGTATTCGATATGGTGGCGACATATTTCGAATTTGCGAACGTGTCGCATCGGTTGTGAGGTTGGACTAGATTTTTACGAGCGAGCGGAGCGAGCGAGCAACGATCACAATTTCCAAGCTATACATATACCTTATACTGCATTGCATTTGTTTCGTGTTATTACCTAATTTTGTCAGCCATTTCTGATATCACATTGCACTTTACTATGTGGAAATAGTACTATTTATGTGAAAATATTCATAAACTTTAAACATTTGTCAGTAGGCAATTCGATAAAGACTTCCGGCTCCTCGGGCTGGTGCGAATATTTCAATGACCGTATGTGCCAAACCGTTGGTCTGTGACACACCTTTACGCGTCTCTCGCTCGCTGCGCTCGCTCGAAAGCTATAGCCTAACCTAAAACCATACATCTTGCGTTCAGTAATCGATATGGTGGCGACATATTTCGAATTTGCGAACGTGTCGCATCGGTTGTGAGGTTCGACTAGATTTTTACGAGCGAACGGAGCGAGCGAGCAACGGTGACAGTTTCCAAGCTATACATATACCTTATATTGCATTGCATTTGTTTCGTGTTATTACCTAATTTTGTTAGCCATTTCTGACATCACATTGCACTTTACTATGTGGAAATAGTACTATTTATGTGAAACTATTCATAAACTGTGAACATTTGTCAGTAGGCAATTCGATAAAGACTTCCGGCTCCTCGGGCTGGTGCGAATATTTCAATGTCCGTATTTGCCAAACCGTTGGTTTGTGACACACCTTTACACGTCTCTCGCTCGCTACGCTCGCTCGAAAGCTATAGCTTAACCTAAAACCAATACACCTTGCGTTCATTATTCGATTGGTGGCGACATATTTCGAATTTGCGAACGTGACGGATCGGTTGTGAGGTTGGAATAGATTTTTACGAGCGAGCGGAGCGAGCGAGCAACGGTGACAATTTCCAAGCTATACATATACCTTATATTGCATTGCATTTGTTTCGTGTTATTACCTAATTTTGTCAGCCATTTCTGACATCACATTGCACTTTACTATGTGGAAATAGTACTATTTATGTGAAACTATTCATAAACTGTAAACATTTGTCAGTAGACAATTCGATGAAGACTTCGGGCTCCTCGGGCTGGTGGGAATATTTCAATGTCCCTATGTGCCAAACCGTTGGTTTGTGACACACCATTACACGGATCTCGCTCGCTACGCTCGCTCGAAAGCTATAGCTTAACCTAAAACCAATCCATCGTGCGTTCAGTATTCGATATGGTGGCGACATATTTCGAATTTGCGAACGTGTCGCATCGGTTGTGAGGTTGGACTAGATTTTTACGAGCGAGCGGAGCGAGCGAGCAACGATCACAATTTCCAAGCTATACATATACCTTATACTGCATTGCATTTGTTTCGTGTTATTACCTAATTTTGTCAGCCATTTCTGATATCACATTGCACTTTACTATGTGGAAATAGTACTATTTATGTGAAAATATTCATAAACTTTAAACATTTGTCAGTAGGCAATTCGATAAAGACTTCCGGCTCCTCGGGCTGGTGCGAATATTTCAATGACCGTATGTGCCAAACCGTTGGTCTGTGACACACCTTTACGCGTCTCTCGCTCGCTGCGCTCGCTCGAAAGCTATAGCCTAACCTAAAACCATACATCTTGCGTTCAGTAATCGATATGGTGGCGACATATTTCGAATTTGCGAACGTGTCGCATCGGTTGTGAGGTTGGACTAGATTTTTACGAGCGAACGGAGCGAGCGAGCAACGGTGACAGTTTCCAAGCTATACATATACCTTATATTGCATTGCATTTGTTTCGTGTTATTACCTAATTTTGTTAGCCATTTCTGACATCACATTGCACTTTACTATGTGGAAATAGTACTATTTATGTGAAACTATTCATAAACTGTGAACATTTGTCAGTAGGCAATTCGATAAAGACTTCCGGCTCCTCGGGCTGGTGCGAATATTTCATTGTCCGTATGTGCCAAACCGTTGGTTTGTGACTCACCATTACGCGTCCCTCGCTCGCTGAGCTCGCTCGAAAACTATTGCCCAACCTAAAACCAATCCATCTTGCGTTCATTATTCGATATGGTGGTGACATATTTCGAATTTGCGAACGTGTCGCATCGGTTGTGAGGTTGGACTAGATTTTTAGGAGCGAGCGGAGCGAGCGAGCAACGATCACAATTTCCAAGCTATACATATACCTTACATTGCATTGCATTTGTTTCATGTTATTACCTAATTTTGTCAGCCATTTCGGACATCACATTGCTCTGTAGTATGTGGAAATAGTACTATTTATGTGAAACTATTCATAAACTGTAAACATGTGTCAGTAGGCAATTCGATAAAGACTTCCGGCTCCTCGGGCTGGTGCGAATATTTCAATGTCCGTATGTGCCAAACCGTTGGTTTGTGACACACCTTTACGCGTCTCTCGCTCGCTGCGCTCGCTCGAATGCTATAGCCTAACCTAAAACCATATATCTTGCTTTCAGTAATCGATATGGTGGCGACATATTTCGAGTTTGCGAACGTGTCGCATCGGTTGTGAGGTTGGACTATATTTTTACGAGCGAGCGGAACGAGCGAGCAACGGTGACAATTTCCAAGCTATACATATACCTTACATTGCATTGCATTTGTTTCGTGTTATTACCTAATTTTGTCAGCCATTTCGGACATCACATTGCTCTGTAGTATGTGGAAATAGTACTATTTATGTGAAACTATTCATAAACTGTAAACATTTGTCAGTAGGCAATTCGATAAAGACTTCCTGCTCCTCGGGCTGGTGCGAATATTTCAATGTCCGTATGTGCCAAACCGTTGGTTTGTGACACACCTTTACGCGTCTCTCGCTCGCTGCGCTCGCTCGAAAGCTAAAGCCTAACCTAAAACCATACATCTTGCGTTCATTATTCGATATGGTGGCGACATATATCGAATTTGCGAACGTGTCGGATCGGTTGTGAGGTTGGACTAGATTTTTACGAGCGAGCGGAGCGAGCGAATAACGGTCATCATTTCCAAGCTATACATATACCTTACACTGCATTGCATTTGTTTCGTGTTATTACCTAATTTTGTCAGCCATTTCTGATATCACATTGCACTTTACTATGTGGAAATAGTACTATTTATGTGAAACTATTCATAAACTGTAAACATTTGTCAGTAGGCAATTCGATAAAGACTTCCGGCTCCTCGGGCTGGTGCGAATATTTCAATGTCCGTATGTGCCAAACCGTTGGTTTTTGACACACCTTTACGCGTCTCTCGCTCGCTGCGCTCGCTCGAAAGCTATAGCCTAACCTAAAACCATACATCTTGCGTTCAGTAATCGATATGGTGGCGACATATTTCGAATTTGCGTACGTGTCGCATCGGTTGTGAGGTTGGACTAGATTTTTACGAGCGAGCGGAGCGAGCGAGCAACGGTGACAATTTCCAAGCTATACATATACCGTATATTGCATTGCATTTGTTTCGTGTTATTACCTAATTTTGTCAACCATTTCTGACATCACATTGCACTTTACTATGTGGAAATAGCACTATTTATGTGAAACTGTTCATAAACTGTAAACATTTGTCAGTAGGCAATTCGATAAAGACTTCCGGCTCCTCGGGCTGGTGCGAATATTCCATTGTCCGTATGTGCCAAACCGTTGGTTTGTGACTCACCATTACGCGTCCCTCGCTCGCTGAGCTCGCTCGAAAACTATTGCCCAACCTAAAACCAATCCATCTAGCGTTCATTATTCGATATGGTGGTGACATATTTCGAATTTGCGAACGTGTCGCATCGGTTGTGAGGTTGGACTAGATTTTTACGAGCGAGCGGAGCGAGCGAGCAACGATCACAATTTCCAAGCTATACATATACCTTATACTGCCTTGCATATATTTCGTGTTATTACCTAATTTTGTCAGCCATTTCTGACATCACATTGCACTTTACTATGTGGAAATAGTACTATTTATGTGAAACTATTCATAAACTGTAAACATTTGTCAGTAGACAATTCGATAAAGACATCCGGCTCCTCGGGCTTGTGCAAATATTTCAATGTCCGTATGTGCCAAACCGTTGGTTTGTGACACACCTTTACGCGTCTCTCGCTCGCTGCGCTCGCTCGAAAGCTATAGCCTAACCTAAAACCATACATCTTGCGTTCAGTAATCGATATGGTGGCGACATATTTCGAATTTGCGAACGTGTCGCATCGGTTGTGAGGTTGGACTAGATTTTTACGAGCGAGCGGAGCGAGCGAGCAACGGTGACAATTTCCAAGCTATACATATACCGTATATTGCATTGCATTTGTTTCGTGTTATTACCTAATTTTGTCAGCCATTTCTGACATCACATTGCACTTTACTATGTGGAAATAGTACTATTTATGTGAAACTATTCATAAACTGTAAACATTTGTCAGTAGGCAATACGATAAAGACTTCCGGCTGCTCGGGCTGGTGCGAATATTTCAATGTCCGTATGTGCCAAACCGTTGGTTTGTGACTCACCATTACGCGTCCCTCGCTCGCTGCGCTCGCTCGAAAACTATTGCCCAACCTAAAACCAATACATCTTGCGTTCATTATTCGATATGGTGGCGACATATTTCGAATTTGCGAACGTGTCGCATCGGCTGTGAGGTTGGACTAGATTTTTACGAGCGAGCGGAGCGAGCGAGCAACGATCACAATTTCCAAGTTATACACATACCTTATATTGCCTTGCATATATTTCGTGTTATTACCTAATTCTGTCAGCCATTTCTGACATCACATTGCACTTTACTATGTGGAAATAGTACTATTAATGTGAAACTATTCATAAACTGTAAACATTTGTCAGTAGGCAATACGATAAAGACTTCCGGCTCCTCGGGCTGGTGCGAATATTTCAATGACCGTATGTGCCAAACCGTTGGTCAGTGACACACCTTTACGCGTCTCTCGCTCGCTGCGCTCGCTCGAAAGCTATAGCCTAACCTAAAACCATACATCTTGCGTTCAGTAATCGATATGGTGGCGACATATTTCGAATTTGCGAACGTGTCGCATCGGTTGTGAGGTTGGACTAGATTTTTACGAGCGAACGGAGCGAGCGAGCAACGGTGACAGTTTCCAAGCTATACATATACCTTATATTGCATTGCATTTGTTTCGTGTTATTACCTAATTTTGTTAGCCATTTCTGACATCACATTGCACTTTACTATGTGGAAATAGTACTATTTATGTGAAACTATTCATAAACTGTGAACATTTGTCAGTAGGCAATTCGATAAAGACTTCCGGCTCCTCGGGCTGGTGCGAATGTTTCATTGTCCGTATGTGCCAAACCGTTGGTTTGTGACTCACCATTACGCGTCCCTCGCTCGCTGAGCTCGCTCGAAAACTATTGCCCAACCTAAAACCAATCCATCTTGCGTTCATTATTCGATATGGTGGTGACATATTTCGAATTTGCGAACGTGTCGCATCGGTTGTGAGGTTGGACTAGATTTTTAGGAGCGAGCGGAGCGAGCGAGCAACGATCACAATTTCCAAGCTATAAATATACCTTATATTGCCTTGCATATATTTCGTGTTATTACCTAATTTTGTCAGCCATTTCTGACATCACATTGCACTTTACTATGTGGAAATAGTACTATTTATGTGAAACTATTCATAAACTGTAAACATTTGTCAGTAGGCAATTCGATAAAGACTTCCGGCTCCTCGGGCTGGTGCGAATATTTCAATGTCCGTATGTGCCAAACCGTTGGTTTGTGACACACCTTTACGCGTCTCTCGCTCGCTGCGCTCGCTCGAAAGCTATAGCCTAACCTAAAACCATACATCTTGCGTTCAGTAATCGATATGGTGGCGACATATTTCGAATTTGCGAACGTGTCGCATCGGTTGTGAGGTTGGACTATATTTTTACGAGCGAGCGGAACGAGCGAGCAACGGTGACAATTTCCAAGCTATACATATACCTTACATTGCATTGCATTTGTTTCGTGTTATTACCTAATTTTGTCAGCCATTTCGGACATCACATTGCTCTGTAGTATGTGGAAATAGTACTATTTATGTGAAACTATTCATAAACTGTAAACATGTGTCAGTAGGCAATTCGATAAAGACTTCCGGCTCCTCGGGCTGGTGCGAATATTTCAATGTCCGTATGTGCGAAACCGTTGGTTTGTGACACACCTTTACGCGTCTCTCGCTCGCTGCGCTCGCTCGAATGCTATAGCCTAACCTAAAACCATATATCTTGCTTTCAGTAATCGATATGGTGGCGACATATTTCGAATTTGCGAACGTGTCGCATCGGTTGTGAGGTTGGACTATATTTTTACGAGCGAGCGGAACGAGCGAGCAACGGTGACAATTTCCAAGCTATACATATACCTTACATTGCATTGCATTTGTTTCGTGTTATTACCTAATTTTGTCAGCCATTTCGGACATCACATTGCTCTGTAGTATGTGGAAATAGTACTATTTATGTGAAACTATTCATAAACTGTAAACATTTGTCAGTAGGCAATTCGATAAAGACTTCCTGCTCCTCGGGCTGGTGCGAATATTTCAATGTCCGTATGTGCCAAACCGTTGGTTTGTGACACACCTTTACGCGTCTCTCGCTCGCTGCGCTCGCTCGAAAGCTAAAGCCTAACCTAAAACCATACATCTTGCGTTCATTATTCGATATGGTGGCGACATATATCGAATTTGCGAACGTGTCGGATCGGTTGTGAGGTTGGACTAGATTTTTACGAGCGAGCGGAGCGAGCGAATAACGGTCATCATTTCCAAGCTATACATATACCTTACACTGCATTGCATTTGTTTCGTGTTATTACCTAATTTTGTCAGCCATTTCTGATATCACATTGCACTTTACTATGTGGAAATAGTACTATTTATGTGAAACTATTCATAAACTGTAAACATTTGTCAGTAGGCAATTCGATAAAGACTTCCGGCTCCTCGGGCTGGTGCGAATATTTCAATGTCCGTATGTGCCAAACCGTTGGTTTTTGACACACCTTTACGCGTCTCTCGCTCGCTGCGCTCGCTCGAAAGCTATAGCCTAACCTAAAACCATACATCTTGCGTTCAGTAATCGATATGGTGGCGACATATTTCGAATTTGCGTACGTGTCGCATCGGTTGTGAGGTTGGACTAGATTTTTACGAGCGAGCGGAGCGAGCGAGCAACGGTGTCAATTTCCAAGCTATACATATACCGTATATTGCATTGCATTTGTTTCGTGTTATTACCTAATTTTGTCAACCATTTCTGACATCACATTGCACTTTACTATGTGGAAATAGCACTATTTATGTGAAACTGTTCATAAACTGTAAACATTTGTCAGTAGGCAATTCGATAAAGACTTCCGGCTCCTCGGGCTGGTGCGAATATTTCATTGTCCGTATGTGCCAAACCGTTGGTTTGTGACTCACCATTACGCGTCCCTCGCTCGCTGAGCTCGCTCGAAAACTATTGCCCAACCTAAAACCAATCCATCTAGCGTTCATTATTCGATATGGTGGTGACATATTTCGAATTTGCGAACGTGTCGCATCGGTTGTGAGGTTGGACTAGATTTTTACGAGCGAGCGGAGCGAGCGAGCAACGATCACAATTTCCAAGCTATAATTATACCTTATATTGCCTTGCATATATTTCGTGTTATTACCTAATTTTGTCAGCCATTTCTGACATCACATTGCACTTTACTATGTGGAAATAGTACTATTTATGTGAAACTATTCATAAACTGTAAACATTTGTCAGTAGACAATTCGATAAAGACTTCCGGCTCCTCGGGCTTGTGCAAATATTTCAATGTCCGTATGTGCCAAACCGTTGGTTTGTGACACACCTTTACGCGTCTCTCGCTCGCTGCGCTCGCTCGAAAGCTATAGCCTAACCTAAAACCATACATCTTGCGTTCAGTAATCGATATGGTGGCGACATATTTCGAATTTGCGAACGTGTCGCATCGGTTGTGAGGTTGGACTAGATTTTTACGAGCGAGCGGAGCGAGCGAATAACGGTCATCATTTCCAAGCTATACATATACCTTACACTGCATTGCATTTGTTTCGTGTTATTACCTAATTTTGTCAGCCATTTCTGATATCACATTGCACTTTACTATGTGGAAATAGTACTATTTATGTGAAACTATTCATAAACTGTAAACATTTGTCAGTAGGCAATTCGATAAAGACTTCCGGCTCCTCGGGCTGGTGCGAATATTTCAATGTCCGTATGTGCCAAACCGTTGGTTTGTGACACACCTTTACACGTCTCTCGCTCGCTACGCTCGCTCGAAAGCTATAGCTTAACCTAAAACCACTCCATCTTGCGTTCATTATTCGATATGGTGGTGACATATTTCGAATTTGCGAACGTGTCGCATCGGTTGTGAGGTTGGACTAGATTTTTACGAGCGAGCGGAGCGAGCGAGCAACGATCACAATTTCCAAGCTATAAATATACCTTATATTGCCTTGCATATATTTCGTGTTATTACCTAATTTTGTTAGCCATTTCTAACATCACATTGCACTTTACTATGTGGAAATAGTACTATTTATGTGAAACTATTCATAAACTGTGACCATTTGTCAGTAGGCAATTCGATAAAGACTTCCGGCTCCTCGGGCTGGTGCGAATATTTCATTGTCCGTATGTGCCAAACCGTTGGTTTGTGACTCACCATTACGCGTCCCTCGCTCGCTGAGCTCGCTCGAAAACTATTGCCCAACCTAAAACCAATCCATCTTGCGTTCATTATTCGATATGGTGGTGACATATTTCGAATTTGCGAACGTGTCGCATCGGTTGTGAGGTTGGACTAGATTTTTAGGAGCGAGCGGAGCGAGCGAGCAACGATCACAATTTCCAAGCTATAAATATACCTTATATTGCCTTGCATATATTTCGTGTTATTACCTAATTTTGTCAGCCATTTCTGACATCACATTGCACTTTACTATGTGGAAATACTACTATTTATGTGAAACTATTCATAAACTGTAAACATTTGTCAGTAGGCAATTCGATAAAGACTTCCGGCTCCTCGGGCTGGTGCGAATATTTCAATGTCCGTATGGGCCAAACCGTTGGTTTGTGACACACCTATACGCGTCTCTCGCTCGCTGCGCTCGCTCGAAAGCTATAGCCTAACCTAAAACCATACATCTTGCGTTAAGTAATCGATATGGTGGCGACATATTTCGAATTTGCGAACGTGTCGCATCGGTTGTGAGGTTGGACTATATTTTTACGAGCGAGCGGAACGAGCGAGCAACGGTGACAATTTCCAAGCTATACATATACCTTACATTGCATTGCATTTGTTTCGTGTTATTACCTAATTTTGTCAGCCATTTCGGACATCACATTGCTCTGTAGTATGTGGAAATAGTACTATTTATGTGAAACTATTCATAAACTGTAAACATGTGTCAGTAGGCAATTCGATAAAGACTTCCGGCTCCTCGGGCTGGTGCGAATATTTCAATGTCCGTATGTGCCAAACCGTTGGTTTGTGACACACCTTTACGCGTCTCTCGCTCGCTGCGCTCGCTCGAAAGCTATAGCCTAACCTAAAACCATACATCTTGCGTTCAGTAATCGATATGGTGGCGACATATTTCGAATTTGCGAACGTGTCGCATCGGTTGTGAGGTTGGACTAGATTTTTACGAGCGAGCGGAGCGAGCGAATAACGGTCATCATTTCCAAGCTATACATATACCTTACACTGCATTGCATTTGTTTCGTGTTATTACCTAATTTTGTCAGCCATTTCTGATATCACATTGCACTTTACTATGTGGAAATAGTACTATTTATGTGAAACTATTCATAAACTGTAAACATTTGTCAGTAGGCAATTCGATAAAGACTTCCGGCTCCTCGGGCTGGTGCGAATATTTCAATGTCCGTATGTGCCAAACCGTTGGTTTGTGACACACCTTTACACGTCTCTCGCTCGCTACGCTCGCTCGAAAGCTATAGCTTAACCTAAAACCACTCCATCTTGCGTTCATTATTCGATATGGTGGTGACATATTTCGAATTTGCGAACGTGTCGCATCGGTTGTGAGGTTGGACTAGATTTTTACGAGCGAGCGGAGCGAGCGAGCAACGATCACAATTTCCAAGCTATAAATATACCTTATATTGCCTTGCATATATTTCGTGTTATTACCTAATTTTGTTAGCCATTTCTAACATCACATTGCACTTTACTATGTGGAAATAGTACTATTTATGTGAAACTATTCATAAACTGTGACCATTTGTCAGTAGGCAATTCGATAAAGACTTCCGGCTCCTCGGGCTGGTGCGAATATTTCATTGTCCGTATGTGCCAAACCGTTGGTTTGTGACTCACCATTACGCGTCCCTCGCTCGCTGAGCTCGCTCGAAAACTATTGCCCAACCTAAAACCAATCCATCTTGCGTTCATTATTCGATATGGTGGTGACATATTTCGAATTTGCGAACGTGTCGCATCGGTTGTGAGGTTGGACTAGATTTTTAGGAGCGAGCGGAGCGAGCGAGCAACGATCACAATTTCCAAGCTATAAATATACCTTATATTGCCTTGCATATATTTCGTGTTATTACCTAATTTTGTCAGCCATTTCTGACATCACATTGCACTTTACTATGTGGAAATACTACTATTTATGTGAAACTATTCATAAACTGTAAACATTTGTCAGTAGGCAATTCGATAAAGACTTCCGGCTCCTCGGGCTGGTGCGAATATTTCAATGTCCGTATGGGCCAAACCGTTGGTTTGTGACACACCTATACGCGTCTCTCGCTCGCTGCGCTCGCTCGAAAGCTATAGCCTAACCTAAAACCATACATCTTGCGTTAAGTAATCGATATGGTGGCGACATATTTCGAATTTGCGAACGTGTCGCATCGGTTGTGAGGTTGGACTATATTTTTACGAGCGAGCGGAACGAGCGAGCAACGGTGACAATTTCCAAGCTATACATATACCTTACATTGCATTGCATTTGTTTCGTGTTATTACCTAATTTTGTCAGCCATTTCGGACATCACATTGCTCTGTAGTATGTGGAAATAGTACTATTTATGTGAAACTATTCATAAACTGTAAACATGTGTCAGTAGGCAATTCGATAAAGACTTCCGGCTCCTCGGGCTGGTGCGAATATTTCAATGTCCGTATGTGCCAAACCGTTGGTTTGTGACACACCTTTACGCGTCTCTCGCTCGCTGCGCTCGCTCGAAGGCTATAGCCTAACCTAAAACCATACATCTTGCTTTCAGTAATCGATATGGTGGCGACATATTTCGAATTTGCGAACGTGTCGCATCGGTTGTGAGGTTGGACTATATTTTTACGAGCGAGCGGAACGAGCGAGCAACGGTGACAATTTCCAAGCTATACATATACCTTACATTGCATTGCATTTGTTTCGTGTTATTACCTAATTTTGTCAGCCATTTCGGACATCACATTGCTCTGTAGTATGTGGAAATAGTACTATTTATGTGAAACTATTCATAAACTGTAAACATTTGTCAGTAGGCAATTCGATAAAGACTTCCTGCTCCTCGGGCTGGTGCGAATATTTCAATGTCCGTATGTGCCAAACCGTTGGTTTGTGACACACCTTTACGCGTTTCTCGCTCGCTGCGCTCGCTCGAAAGCTAAAGCCTAACCTAAAACCATACATCTTGCGTTCATTATTCGATATGGTGGCGACATATATCGAATTTGCGAACGTGTCGGATCGGTTGTGAGGTTGGACTAGATTTTTACGAGCGAGCGGAGCGAGCGAATAACGGTCATCATTTCCAACCTATACATATACCTTATACTGCATTGCATTTGTTTCGTGTTATTACCTAATTTTGTCAGCCATTTCTGATATCACATTGCACTTTACTATGTGGAAATAGTACTATTTATGTGAAACTATTCATAAACTGTAAACATTTGTCAGTAGGCAATTCGATAAAGACTTCCAGCTCCTCGGGCTTGTGCGAATATTTCAATGTCCGTATGTGCCAAACCGTTGGTTTGTGACACACCTTTACGCGTCTCTCGCTCGCTGCGCTCGCTCGAAAGCTATAGCCTAACCTAAAACCATACATCTTGCGTTCAGTAATCGATATGGTGGCGACATATTTCGAATTTGCGTACGTGTCGCATCGGTTGTGAGGTTGGACTAGATTTTTACGAGCGAGCGGAGCGAGCGAGCAACGGTGACAATTTCCAAGCTATACATATACCGTATATTGCATTGCATTTGTTTCGTGTTATTACCTAATTTTGTCAGCCATTTCTGACGTCACATTGCACTTTACAATGTGGAAATAGTACTATTTATGTGAAACTATTCATAAACTGTAAACATTTGTCAGTAGGCAATTCGATAAAGACTTCCGGCTCCTCGGGCTGGTGCGAATATTTCAATGTCCGTATGTGCCAAACCGTTGGTTTTTGACACACCTTTACGCGTCTCTCGCTCGCTGCGCTCGCTCGAAAGCTATAGCCTAACCTAAAACCATACATCTTGCGTTCAGTAATCGATATGGTGGCGACATATTTCGAATTTGCGTACGTGTCGCATCGGTTGTGAGGTTGGACTAGATTTTTACGAGCGAGCGGAGCGAGCGAGCAACGGTGTCAATTTCCAAGCTATACATAT